>NW_020523382.1:0-21926 GCF_003368295.1 Carassius auratus
TCAGGATGCAACGTGCTTAAGTGGAGCGCGAGAACAGAGCAGACTGGACATATGCCTAACTCCAGGTTCACACACTGTCTGTGATGTGTAGCATTTTTTTTTTTCTAGCCTATATTAACGGATCAGAACGTTCACACTGCACGCAGTAAAAAGATGAGAACAGAAAAGTTCTAAATAGAAAGGTGCGAAAAGATTTAATATGATCTGAGCATGCGCATCTGGTTTTGTTAACAGAGCAAAGAAAATATGCGTGCAAGCGGATAGATTCGCATTCGCGCATGGTTTTAATGTGCTTTCGTGTTACAATAATGCGCTCTTGTTGTTTCTTCTGAACCGCTACACATAACTTACTGTATACGCACTGCAGACGGAGTACGTGTGAACCTTGGGCAATAAATATATTGGGCAAAACATATAACACCTGAGGCACCGCTACAATGAGCTCTATGACCAATGCATGGCAAAAAAAAATAAATAAACTCCTGAACACGGGTTTTATTTTATTTTTTGATTATTATTTTTTGCCATATGTCTAGACATTTTGTTTGACTCTTTACTTGATGATTATTTTGACTTATGTCTGTTCTAGAGACATGTTACAAACTTTTTGATAAAGCTCTCATTTGAGTTTTCTTTAGTAAATATGTTCAAATTTATACTGGAATGCATTTATGACTGTAAAGCAAAATTGCTTTTATATGCATAAATTAAAAATTAATTATAATAATAAATTCTAGCTTCAAAAATAATTGTAAAAATATATGTATTTTTTTTAAGTTAAATTAAACATTTTAAAGTAGTTTTTTGTTTTTTTGTGTGTGTGTTAATATGTTGTGTTACTGGTGTTGTGTGAACAACTGTATGTCCAAACTGAGCAACAGAAAAAAAAAAATTGGTGTTGAACCTGACCTGGTTAACCAACGGTGTGAATGATAACGTTAAACTGAAAATATCCTCAGCGTTAACTTAAAAGTGACTCCACCACAAAGAGAGAGTTTATCTATTACAGCCTACAAGATTGTTTGTATTACTTTCACTATTGATTTATACAAATCCAGACTTAAGTTTGGCTGTGACACCAGCCGTCAAACTGTATGTTTAACCTGCTGCGGTTTGACCCGTGGCAGTGGGTGTATTATTGGGTCAGGCAGCCTTTACAGAGGGCACGTCTGCCCGGGCCTGGTCCTCCCACCCCACTCCTTCAGACAAAAGGCCCAGATGGTGGGGCAAAGACATGGCCCATCCCTTTTCTAAACCTCTTCCATCAACCTTTGTCTCTGCTGCTGTCCTTTGTTCCTGTTAAAGACCCAAACACAGATTAACTCTTTGCATACCGTTCCCCCTTTGTGGCAAGTGTCTGAATCCCCCGCTGGCCCAATTCGGTTATATTCTCCTCCATTGGGGTGGCCCAATGACAAACTGAGGGCCAGCGGGAGGCCAGGGGGTCAAGACAGCTCACCACTTGGTAGGAGTCATATAGGTTAAAGGGGGATGAGTGCAGACTTGAGGAAAGAACTTCGTTAAGAGTCATTAAACCTCACCTCCTGTGTGTTAGCGCCTTGTGACACTTTGTGGCGGCATGAATCCTCTCAAATGCATTGGGTTTTGACTCCCCAATAATATATTATTATTATAGTAATATATTTATTCAGCAAGGATTTTCTATTAGTCATGATTCTGTTATTAGCCATAAACTGTGCCAGTGTTCCAGTACCTGAGGTCAGCGGCAGCCTGAGGGTCAGGATTATCTCGTTTCAAATGCAAATGACAATCCACTGTATTCCTAATAATACACATGAAAAAGAGGTCCTCACTGTAAAGTCTATATACGTATGGATTTGGCTGTATTACCCCTGCTTTTGTCTCGTAGTGTCTTCACATTTAGGATTTGCTTAATTGCCCCCAGAGAAGAGTTTAGTGTTTAAGAGAATCTATTAACATAAGAATATAGTTAACTCCAATTAGCATCAGAGGCGCGCGTAAAACCTGACTCAAAGTAATTGCATTGTTTGTTTCGCAAGGAAGTGCCAATGACGTAATTCGGGAAAACCCGCAGGTGGTGTTTTGAGGTTAGGCCATGTGTACGAGTCAACCGTAAATCTTTGCTCCACCGTTTATTTGGTTTTAGAAGGGCCATCCCTTTTCCCTATAGAACATTACAGTACTGTAAATCAATAAAACAGCAAGGATGCATTAAAACTATCAAAACAAGTATTAGTAAAGACATTTATAATAGTAGAAAAATTCATTAAAGAATTCTGAAAAATTGTCATGGTTTGCACAGAATTATTAGGCAGTACATTTATTTCGAATACTGATAATAATTAGAAATGTTTCTTGTATTAGAATAGTTTGTGACATTGAAGATTGAAAGTAATGGCGGCTGAAAATTCAGCTTTGCCATCACAGGAATACATTATTTTTTCAAACCGCACCACCCCAAGTTGTCTAAAGCATGGGCGCATTTAATATGAAATACTTCAAAGACGATCATAAGCGTATTGTTTCATGTGGCCAGTTTGCTGTTTAAAATGTGCAGAATGCTTTAGCTTTTTAAAAGCGGCAAAGATATCCCAAATGAATGCCAAAACAGTTTTTACCTGTAAATGATATAAATACAGAGTCAAATAAACATTAAACTTTGTTTTGCAGAAATGTCTTTTAAGAGAAAGTGAGCCACCCTCAAATAATTCAGAAAGTGGACGTGCACATATGCATGTTTAATAATTCAGCTTTTTTTATTTTTTTTATAGCTTTAGCATAATATGTAGCATACATTAACATTTATTTGTGCATTATTGTTCAAATCAAAGTAAATTACTTTGTAATCTCCTGTAGACAATATAAAAGGCTTTCAGAATTTTTGATATAAACCGTGGTAATTACAAACCATGGTAAGATGAATTATCCTGTACAGTAGTTACAATAACTTAGAACTATGGTGTTTTAGGGTATTTAGTGTTTATAGTTTAACATTAAAGCATCTGTGCATTTAGAAGTTTGCCATTTTTTTCAATTTTATAATGTAAAAATACATAAAAATGTAAGTCTGTGTTTTTTTTTATCTAGCCATTTATCTGAACTTTTAGTTGTTTCTCCCTCACTTCCTATCCCCCTCTTTCTCTCCCTCCATTTTCCCCCTCTCTCTTCCATGTCTGTTTCTAGTTTCCTCTTCCCATTAATGTTCCCTTCCCCCTCATATTTATCCTCTCTTTCTCTCCTTTTCCTGTGTAACTCTTTCACTTACTGAACAAGTGTTCAGGAATGTTCTTTATCCTGGTAAATATTTGCAGGGAAAAAAGGAGAGTTTCCCTTGCATTGCCACAAAGTCTTATCAACAAGTTTTTTTTAACGCAGGACTATAATATCACCAAATAGTTTTGTCTGATATAAATATATCCTTGATAACCAAGGTTTATTTTCCACTTCTTGGTGAGAGGAACAGCAGGCGCGTGTCGTGTGCCGGTGGTTAGTCTTTAGCCTTTCCCCCGCCGGCCCTTTTTTCAGGAGATTTTATAGGTTATCCATTAAATCGATATCTGAAGACCTGGAGCGATCTAATTTGGGCCATTTAAACAGGTACTTAGTTTCAGTGCAGTAATTAAAATACCATTTGGACACAAACCTTGTTCCCCCTCCAAACATCCCTGCAGGATCCAAAGACTCTTAATTGAGGAAATCCCTGACTTAATTGATCTGTAACCTGCTGTTTGTGCCAAGCGGGTAGGAGTGTGTGCAAGTCTCAAGTTTGACTGGACTTCATTTTTTACAGTGCTGGCTTTGCTTGTTGTAACTTTTCTAAAGAGTAATCAAACAAAGATGAAGTAAAATCAAATTATTGACTGCTTTTTTTGTGGTTGGATACTTATAGTATGTGTATTTCAAAAGGTTTGACTTCATATATGTTGTATTGAAAGGTTCCATTCTCTCCTGTTTCCTGTTGCAGTGTATTCTGGGATTTGTACTGTGCCGCTCCAGACCGCCGGGAGACCTGCGAGCACTCCAGCGAGGCCAAGGCCTTCCACGACTATGTGAGTTCATACAGACTTGACAGTCTTTTAGCTGAGCTTCAACTTCTCGTCCAATGACGATGTGTGTTGGGGGCGGGGCTTACCCTCTATCTTTTGTCCAGGTTTATTGATGTGAGTGTTTAGTGAACGACACGAGGCAGATTTGCTTACCAAAGTGTAACAGGATACATTAAGTGAGCTGAATAGAGGTTTTTCGCGTGAATTAGTGTCTGTTAGATGCGTTATGTGTGTACATGAGTGTTTTGTTCTATATCATGTTTCTTCCTGGTTGTCATTTTTAAAAATGCTAACGGTATGTTATTGTGTGCATTAGGAAGACAAGTATGGGATGTTTATTTCCGTTTAATTTTTTTAAAATGAAGGTCATATAAGGGTTGTTGACTTTTGTGTTGCAATGGGATTTTAAATGTAAGTATTTATTTTCTTAGTCTTAAAAAATTACAAACTAAGCTAAAGGAATTTATCTAGTTAAAATGTATGAATTATAGATAATATGGATAGTACACATGAATGCAATTTAATGATGCAAGTTAACACTTAGGCCTATTCTACACAGTATATGCTCAAAATCCATGAAAAATATAACAATAATTAAAAAAAATTATTGTTCACCAATGGATCCTCTGCAATGAATGGATGCCGTCTGAATGAGAGTCCAAACAGCTGATAAAAACATCACAATAATCCACAAGTAATCCAGAAAACTTCAGTCCATCTATTAACAGCTTGTGAAGCAAACAGCAGCATATTTGTAACAAACAAATTCATCAACTGTTGTTTCAGCTTTATTGGCTTTATTGGCCAATATTTGTCAGTATCACTAAAATGATACAGTTACTTGTAAATAACTAGTGATATTCTTTTCATTTGTTATGTGTGCTTGTAGAGGTCTGTTCTACAAACTATGTTCTATCTGGTGAAGATGCTTCAGAAATCTAATGGAAACAAGCAAAAACAGAATTTGAGGGATAAAAGAAAATGTAATTTAGTGGATAATGGGATCAGGATTAGTTCAGAGGGCCCGACCTCTAGTCTGTCTGCTGAACTTGACTGGTGACATTTATGGAGACGACAACCCAGAATGGGTCTGCTTCGTGTCATGAGTTAAGTCAACATCTGGAAGCAAACAGAACCAGTTTCATTCCACTGACTTGTATAAAAAACAAATATTTGACTAAAATATTTCCAGAGGAAATGTACACCCCCCCAACACCCCCGGGATGTGATTTGCAGTATTTTACTAATAGCCAATCACACACACCTCATGCATATCGTCGCACATTGATCTTAAATGTATTACTTGTTTAAATGACTTGGTTAAATATGATTAAATATGCACAGCCTTTTCATGCAAATATGTAGTGCAAATATTAAATTTTCCCAAACCGCGGTGCCAGATAATGTTCTGATCAGAATGTATTTTTTTTTTCATTCTGCATTTCCAAAACTTTTCCTTAATCTTCTTAAAAGAGCAGTTCACCCAAAAATGTAAATCCTTATATTCTTCCATCCCCATATACTGTTGTTTTCAGTAGAACCCTGTTATTTATACACTATTATTTATTCATATTTTGAAAAAGCTTTTATTTTTACATTTAACATTTTTTATTTAAAAGTTTTAAGTCTTAGTCATTTTGTTATATGCTCTTTAATTTTTTTTATTAATTCTTTTTTTTTTTTTTTTTTTTTTTTTACTTATTTTTCAGTTTTTAGTATTTTTCGTAAAACTTCAGTTAGTTGCCAAGCCAACATTGCTTATTGTCAAAAAAGCAACAACAACAACAAAAACACTGTAATGCAACATTGTATAATTTATATACTTGTCACATTTATTCACATATAACTAAATATTATGATATAGATAAAAATAAATATCTAAAAATGATTACATCAAACCTGCTCCATAGGCTTCATATTCATTCTGAAAGCTTTATGTACAAGTTATTGATTTCAGAAAATATAGCATACGAGTCGAGAACTATTTTTGGAATTTGATGTTGCTATAAACTATAGGTTTTCAAGTATTCCTTTGTAAAAAGTATTTTGTTGGAATGAATGTGTGTGTGTGTGTATGTGTGTGTGTGTGTGTGTGTGTGTGTGTGTGTGTGTGTGTGTGTGTGTGTGTGAATGTGCCCATGTGTGTTGTGGAGCTGCAGTATCATGTGTGCGTGTCTTGGCAAGGTCTTTGCTGCTACTAGGGTGTCCTTGAGTTCAGTGATTTATCATGTTCTTATTCTGATCCTTTTGCTCCCTTGTTGGGTCACAGCTCTGCAGAGGCCCATGCTCTCTCTCTCTGTGTGTGTGTGTGTGTGTGTGTGTGTATGTTTGTCTTCAGGCCTGCATTGCCCACACCTTCCTGGCTGCTTCTGCGCTGAAATCAAGACAGTCAGGAATCCTCTCGGTGTAAGATAATGGAATATAACGGTCTAATCCTCTAATCCTAGGAATGGTTGAGGGCTAATCCAGGGATTTTGTGGGATTGGCGTCTTGGCAATAGGGATGGAATTCTGGGACGCAACACCTCTAAATGCCAGAGTTGTCTGTGTGCTCTTCACTTTCTGCTGGGCTTGAGTCGTAAAGCTTTGTAATGAGCATTGATTAAAAACACCGCAGACATCTCGGAACAAGCTTACACCTCGGATCTGGTTGACGATCCAAGTATACGACATGTTAGCCCTGCTTGTTAAATATTTTACATAATATAATGTAGTATTATTATTAAATACAATAAAAGTTATAGTAGTAGAATAATAGTAGAAAAAAAAACCAATTTTTGATTTACTTGATTTGAAGGCAAAAATGTTTAAAATCATCTTGCTAATTATTTTAGAAAGTGACTGCCATATGAAATCACATGACCATCTGTGTCTTGAAATTCAGTTGCGTCGTTAAACAGAAAACGGCAACCACAAATGCGATAACAGACAGTTATCATCTGGACAGTTTCTCTCTATATTTCTTCTTTATAATACTTGGTTTACGACATGTTGCTAGTCCTTGTTATCTTTCATATTTAAAATGTTCTCTTTAATATTGGCAGCAACCTGGATTTTTTTTCTTCTCAGATTAATGCTTCTTAAAGGGATAGTTCGCCTACACTTTGTCCCCATTGACTTGCATAGTGTTTTTTTCCTATACTATGAAAATCTGTGGGGACCAGCAACTGAAAGTCAACTTTCCTTGTAACATTGAGGTTTGAGTCCTGCTTGCAACATATCCCGATCATAATCACACACTTTCTCCCCACTGTAGATATATATATTTATTTAGTCATAGTGGTAGAGTATTAGGATTCCAATAAATCATTCTTAGGTTTGGCGGCTGCTATGATTTCATCAGGAAGATTACTGTAGTAAAATATGGAAACTGCATGCTGTATGTAGATATTGTGTATGTGCGTCTGTGTTTCTCCTTCCCCTCCCCCTCATTCCCTTTCGTTCTCTCTGGGGAAGATTGATTGGGTAATCTTGCTGTTTCCCCCATGATGCCGTTCGCTTGCTAGCTTGGGGGAAGGAGAGGCAGTGCGGGCAGTATGACGACACACAGGAATAATGATGAAAAAGGAACGCGCGCACACATGCACGGTTACACTGGAGGAGAAGCGAGGCTGTTTGTTAAGAGAATCCGTAGTTAAAAACATACGCATGTCCTCTAAGTTATTTTCTCTCATATAAACTCTTTTATTTTTGTATGGATATTGGAGGCAAAACAGAAGAGAGCTTTCTTCGTTATAGGAGAATTTTGTCAGCAAACATGAAACGCAAACACAGGTTTTTTTTATTGTTTGCTTGAACATGACGCGCTGCTGTGAGTAAAAAGTTAAAGCCACTGGCTGTTTATGATTGCTATCCAGTGAGGCGCACAGGGCTGCAGTGAGCATGCTCCATAGTTAATATTTGATCCAGATTCACTGGAGGAGAACTGGAGTGGTGTATCAAGAAGGTAAGAGAGGGTGACAAGGAGTATTTGTAAGGGTACGAATCCTTTTAAGTGAAGAGATTTTTCCTGTTCATAATCCAAATCCATGCCTTAACTATTCACAATCCAGTTCACCCTTTCAGTTTTTCTAAACCAGAACACGTTTATTATAGCGCTTTAATTAGCTGGTCCAATCAGCATTGACTGTGGGCGGAGCTAGGTGGTTTAAATGATTATTTTTGCCTGTGGTGAACAGGCCCAACAGGTCAGCAGTTATTGGACGAGACAGCACATCCGCAGATTTCTTCCCCGCACACACTTATGAGCAGCACTGCGTCAGCTTATTACTGCTGTGTGTGTCATGTCCAAACAATGATGAGAATGACCCTCACACAGTTTACAAGTTCTACCTCACTGTGTTGATCGCATCCTTATGGTTGAGCCTTAAAGGTGAATTGTCTATTTTTTTTGATGATGAAATACATTTACATTTAGTCATTTAGCAGACAAAAAGCAATCAGCAATCAGACTAGCATAAGAGCAAACATATGTAAGTGCTGTGACAAGTCCTGATTAGCCTAATGAAGTAATCATATATAATTTTTTATATATAATAAATAATAATACAAAAGTATATAAAATAGAAAAAAATAGAGTATGCTAGTGTTAGAAGGTCCATTTTTTTATACATAAAAAGAATGGGGTTGATCCTCAAATAAATAAATAATAAAAAATAAATAAATAATATATATATATATATATATATATATATATATATATATATATATATATATATATATATATATATATATATATATATATATATATATATAAATAAAACAAATTAACTACATTACACTTTCCCAGTGCATTTTATTTTATTTAACTTTTTTGTCATTGATTTATTTTATTTTAGTTTTTTTTTCTAGTTATGGAATTTATATTTTTTATTTCTTTTAACAATGCTTTCAGTTAATTTTGTCTAGAATGCATTCGATTTGAAAAAATCTGTGCAGTGCGAGTCATCAACCTTTTTGCTCTGCTTTCATGGAATAAATGTTTAACATTTGTAAAAAAAAATTGTACATCTGCTTTACTTTAGTCAACTTTTCTTAGTACTTGGGATGTTGCTAGACAGCAAAATTGTCACAGCTGACAAAGGTTCAAACCTACAACCTTTCACTTACCAGCCCAGATCTGCCACGCCAGACTTCTTTTTCCGGTCTCTTTCTCCTGGTCTTCCTCAATCACTCTGAGTCCCATTGCTCCTCTACGCTCCTTCCCGTTAGGCTCTCTTGTTCTTCACATGAATGTTCTCTCTCTCTGGTAGGGTTGGCAGGCGGTGCTGGCAGGATGCTCTTGGCGCGGCGTGCGTCTGGTGCTGTTGTAGTGTGTTGGCTGGTAGCAGCTTGTGAGGGTGGCGCCAGTACACCATACTCAAGTACCAGCTGGGCATCCAAACCCATCCCTGAACCAAAAGAGGCTTCCTTGGATTGCTTTTCTTTTCTTTGTGTGTTTGTGTTGGTACGAGCGCCTGTACATGTACACACTCAGACATGTTTGCATATGCTGCATGTTTATGTGTGTTTGGACACACGGCCTACGGCAGGCTGTTTTCTCAAGAGGGGCGCAATACTCTACATCTGTGTACAATGCAATCTATGCTTATTCAGACGGCACACGTGTGTTTTACGTACCTCCTTTCATCTGAGAACCTCTGCTCCGCCTCGACTAATGGCAACAAACGAGAGTATCAACACAACAGATTACTCGCTTTCCAGTTACGCTGTTACATTATAGCTGTTGACACAAGTTGTGTTCGTTAGCTCTCAACGAGGCACTAATTAATGGGACACACAGTGAGAGGAAATGATCATGATTGAGAGTGAGAAGCTCAGCTGGTATGACTAGTTTCTGTTTTTTTTTTAATTTATTTTTTATTCCAGCCACATGATTGCAATCAAACCACCAGGGTTCAAATGAATGGTCACCCGATACGTGTCGGTTGCTAATGATGTTAGCAGAATGACCAGTGGGCAGTATAATGCTGATATTTTAATAATTACATTTTTGGAAGATATTCATATTCATATTGCTTTAATAATAATAATAATAATACATTTTAAATAGTAAAATGTAATTTTCTTAAGTTAAGCAATATTGTTGTTATATATTATTATTATACAAATATCTACCTTAAACACTTTTTATTATTTTGTTATTATAAAATTATTAACAATAACAACAGCAACAATATAATGTATAATGTTCTTATTTTAATTTAAGCATTTTATTATAGTAATTACATAATTATAGTAATTAATAATTGTATAATTATAGTAGTTATATGATTAATAATAGTAATAATGATTCATTTTACGAATAGTAAAAAAAATATATAAATTAATTGAAGCAATTTTGCAGAGCCTGCAGAGCTTCCTCCCCTCGGGACTTACATTTCTCGTTTATTGATAAAAAAATCTAGACTCTAAAGGCACTATTACACCTTAAAATATTTCAAAACACTCCAAGCTCAATTTGCAGTAATGCTCCCGTGCCGCTTGTCGATATAGGGTTGGAATAGGGCTGAAGCGTGGTGGTGGTTTGTCACAGCTGCGGTAGTTAGACCTCAGGCAGAGGCCTGCAGCAAGTCTCCCTACACACCTCATTTACATTCTATACCACACTGAAACCCCAGCACACCGCTCGCTCTTTCCTTGACCTGCTGTCCTTCTGGCAGTGTGAGAAAAGCGAAGAGAGTGAGAGAAATGGAAAAAGAAATAAGAGAGAAACGGAAGGAAAGAAATAAGGAAAAACAAAGATCTCAGATTTTTAGCATCATTACTCTAGTCTTCGGTGTCACATGATCCTTCAGAAATTATTCTAATATGCTGATTTGGTGCTTAACAAATGCTTCTTATTTTAATTTCATTTAAATGTTATTATTATTGTTTTAATTTTTTTTATCCTACAATATTATTCATTCATATTTTACTAACTTATTTTATGTTCATAGTTGTTTACTTGGACAATGTTTACACAGCTTGGTTTGTCACATGGCCGATCTGCTTCCACTTTTATGCAGATTGTGCATCCTCTGAGTCCAGTTCATTGGAGCTCTCTGCCAATTTTAAATCGATAAAGTGAATTTGCCGTAATGTAGAGCAGTACGCCACGGACAATTAGATGCATGTGATGCTGCGAGCTGCTCTGGTTCTGAACGCTGTGTGACGGTTGCACACACACTCACGGTGTTGACCCACTAATTAGTTAGATCACATGTCTAAATTCTTATGGATTTTGCATTAGCACAAATGAAGTGTTTGACTGTAATTTCATTCGTTTAGTTGTTAATAAAGACGCTGGAAAGTTGCAGTGATCAGACGAGTGACCTGACAGGATCAGTCACTCACTGAAGGCTCATGTCTCTGCCTGTTTGTGCACGCCAAAATATTTTGGAGTCAGTCAGTGCTGCGTTCATGATTTGGATATTTACGTTGGATATTGAGTTGAGTTGAACCAGCTTTTCCTTTGTTTTTGTTTTTCTTCCCTTTTGCCCTCATCTTTTTTTCTTTTCTTGCTTTTATTTATTTATTTATTTTTTTACTTTTTCTCCCTTTCTGTTTTAAAGTTGAGATGTGGTACTCATGTGTTTCTTTCCTATCTTTCTTTCTTTCTTTTTCTTTCTTTCTTAATTTTCTCCTTTAATTAGTTTCAGTGTCGTGTTGCTCATTTATTTCTTTTAATTTCCTCTTTGTTTGTTTTTTCTTTTCTTATTTTCTTGTGTTTTCCTTTACTCAGTTTTTTCTATGCATTTTGCTTTCTATTTTCATTTAATTCTTTCTTTCTTAATTTTCTCCTTTACTCTCTTTTCCATTTTGCCTTCTCTTTTCCTTCTATTCTTTCTTTCTGTCAGGTTAAGTTTTGTGGTGGTCACATATTTCTTATTATTTATTTTTTTTACCTTTTTTTCTTACCTTTTCTTTTCATCTCCTTTATACCCCCCACCCCACTTTTCCCATATTTTGTCTTTCTTTTAAAAATTCTTTTTTACGTTTCCTGCTTTTTTTCCACTTTAGATTGAGCTATGATGCTCATGTGGCTGTTACAAGTTTGAGTGCAGCTTGCAACAGTTCCAGAATCTTTTCTTCTTTTCTCTCTCACTTTTCACTGTCTGTGAATGTTTAAAATCACCAAAGAAAAGAAAACATAGAAGGCTTTTAAATCTGTTCTGTATCTAGTTCCTCATGACTTCATCAGCATTGAAACTTGCTGTAATGACTAGAGGATTTTAATGTTTGTAAAAGCTGCAAGATTAGCATTTTATTCAACAAATAGATTTATTTCCTTTTTTTTTATCCAAGTCATTCTCGTTACGGAGGAATGCATTTCTGCTCCGCTCACTGATGTCTGTGAGCTTCTCCCCCATGAATTAATGAGGGTCTTCTTGATGGAGACGGAGAGGAAGGAATCTGCTCTTTTAGATGCATTCTCAGCCATTCTCAACCTCTGGAGTTGTTTTTAATGTGGTCTTTGGTAGAAACCGATCTAGTGCACACAGACAGACTCAAATTGGCCGTGTCCGCATGTACAGCATGCACACGTTTGGCATGGTGTCCATGGCAACATTAATGTGCAACATATTGCTGTTCTTAGTGCTCTAGACCATCCTTGGCTCTTTGTCGTCCTCTGTCATCTGAATACATTGTCATGTCACAACGTTTGAACATCTTCTTCCATATTTCATTCTCTATTTTTGTTACCATTGTAATTCAAGGGATGGTCATGGTGGACAACTGACTGACTAATTAAAAAACACCAATTGTAGTCTTCTGGTTTACTATAAGAATCCCTTTTTGCACAACTCATGGGATTGTAATGCTGATTAGTGGAGTTAATTAAGAAGCGACCTAAAGAGGACTGAGTTGCCTGACCAGTCTAACCATTGCTCTTCATTGTAGGGTTAATGACTCAAGGTTCACAGGATCACCGCAGGGCCAGTGTGAATGTCATGACTAACATGATGAACAGGCATTTAACCTGACACAAACATGCTTAAACACTGCTCCCAGTCAAAGCTAGTTTCATTCATAAAGTTACAAATTGACAAAGTTACAAAATATATACATATTTTCCCAATAATATATAAATATTTTGAGGTCTTGGTTTTAGTGTGTTTTGGTAAGCTAGCGTATTCTATATCCTATAAGCTAGGGTATTCTATAAACATATAGATATGTTTTCAATATCATATTATTGTAATTATATGCTATACTTGTTGAACTATGTTTGCAAACAGTAATTGTTTAACAATGTTGCTGTTGTAGTTTATTAAATCGAAAGTGTTCTCAGACACTGTTGGTATAAATGTTTGCGCACATTCATCATATTGTCATAAGTATTAGTTTTTGCAAACAGAGATTGTTTAATCAACATTTTTTTTTTTGCCTGCCACTGTTGTAGAAGTTTTCCCAGACAGCTTCTCTATTTGTGGCTTACATTTTTCAGTCACCATATGGGACTTTTTCCATGATGGTCAACTTAATGACTTTTCCAAAAACCCACCAGTCGTTCAGTGAGGTCAGCTTATAAAGAACAATTAAATTTTTCTCTTATTTTTTCTTTCTGACTTCATTTTCAAATTCTTAATTTCTTTCTTTCTTTCCTCTCATTGTTACGGTAGTTTCTTTTTGAATTGCTTCTTTTTTTTTCAATTTCTTACTAAATATAATTTTTCCAAACTTCAAAAAAAAAAAAAAAAATGACATTCATCCGTTTTCTTTCACTTAACAGCCACACACACGCAGACAGATGTCTTCAGGAGTTGCGTTGTACGTCTAGTTTAAAATAAACCACAAAATGTTTCTCAAGAACTCTGTGTTCTCTCAGTTTGACAAACTTTAACTAACTCTAATAGTTGTTTGGACTATACTGTCCCACGAAAGGAGACCCACATGAAATACAGACACGCTGGTGATACTAGTAACAAACGGTTTGATGCTTCATTCTTGTCCTCTCCAAATCAGAGAGCGCAGATTAATACAAATCCATCACCGACCATTCGTGACACACACACGTGTACGTTTGCATGTTTGGTCTTCCTCACCAGCGAGTGTGGTTTAGTAAGGGGTGATCATATAGACACACTCTTCCTCCCACTAGCTGTGTGTTGTGACGTGTTCTTCTCTCTTTATCTGGCAGCAGTGTGAAGCAGTCACCCCCTGGCATCTTCCGTTCGGTCCTTCTGTCATCAACACCATCAAACTAACAGCGAGAGAGCGTGTGTGCAAACAGCGTTATCCCGCCTCGTTCCTGTTACGATAGGAGCCCACACACTCGCACTGTTTTTTTCACTGCTTCCCTTGCTCCCTACCCAGCTTTCTCTCTCTCTCTCTCTTTCTCACACACACACACATACACACACACAATCTCTTGCACCTCCTTTTTTATCTTTTCCTCATTTATATTTATGTTGGAGTGTCTGGAACACGTGCGGTTTGTTTATAACGGAAATCTCACTCCCCCCTTTCCCCCACTGACTTATGCTGTGTGTTTTTCCCTATCTTCTCCATGCGCGCACATACACATACGGATCTGAGGACGAGGGGGTGAAAACCAAGCGGATTACAAAACCAGTTTAATCTGGCTAAGGCACAGAGGGAATTTTCCCTCCCTTTTGCCCCCCCCCCCACTCTCCATCGCTCTCTTTCTCCTCTGATGGTGACAGAGAAGGTGACTGAGGAGCAGAGGCTCTGATTGGTTAAATTATGGCACAGATGAGCCGGCCAGACGCAGGCAAAAGTCATCCGTTATCTCGCACAAGACCTCCCAGCTCCTGCATTATCAGCCCTTAATGTGCTCACTTCATATTCACGCAGGAGTTATTGCTTCGGACTCGCAGAAGGGAGATGGAGTGTCTTCGCCGAGCTGTTTTTACCTCAGCACTGAACACCTGAGGGGCTCAAATGACTGTTTGAGGTATCACGGTTTATGTAATGGAAGTCTAAATGATAGTCTGAAGTCAGCGGACAAAGACATCTGTTATTTTTCCTCAGGCCAGACCGCCTCCTCTTTGTGTGTTTCAGAGTTTAAAGTGACATCTCTCATGTCCTGTTATGACATATCGCCCCCTTAAGCCAGAGCAGGAAACCCCCTTTTGTTCTCGCAACTGACTTCTATTAGCTACTGGAAACAGTCGCATTGAACTTCTGGAGTGAGAGCCAACAAGTTTGCAGAGTTCAAGCCAATCAAGCTATGCCCTTTTTGACAGCGTTTGATATGTGATCTGGCTGGATTGGATTTTCTTACTAATGGTTGATGCTAATTGACCAGCCGAAGTAGCTGTGCAACTCTGTTGTATCTCTACACAGTCTTTTTATTGTTGCATAATAAAAGCTCAAGTTAATATTTAATATCCATCTACTTATTTATTTGATAAGCAGGATAATGTTAATTCAGCAGATCATTATCTTAAAATAAACAACATAATGGTAATAATGATCATCCTGTTGAGTCCTGTAGAGTTTATTGCATTTAGAAATGTATCAAAGCAAACTATTTACATTTATATATACACACTCACCTAAAGGATTATTGGGGACACCATACTAATACTGTGTTTGACCCCCTTTCACCTTCGGAACTTCCTTAATTCTACGTGACATTGATTCAACAAGGTGCTGAAAGCATTCTTTAGAAATGTTGGCCCATATTGATAGGATAGCATCTTGCAGTTGATGGAGATTTGTGGGATGCACATCCAGGGCACGAAGCTCCCGTTCCACCACATCCCAAAGATGCTCTATTGGGTTGAGATCTGGTGACTGTGGGGGCCATTTTAGTACAGTGGACTCATTGTCATGTTCAAGAAACCAATTTGAATTGATTCAAGCTTTTTGAGACATGGTGCATTATCCTGCTGGAAGTAGCCATCAGAGGATAGGTACATGGTGGTCATAAAGAGATGGACATGGTCACAAACAATACTCAGGTAGGTCCTGGCATTTAAACGATGCCCAATTGGCACTAAGGGTCCTAAAGTGTGCCAAGAAAACATCCCCCACACCATTACACCACCACCAGCCAGCCTGCACAGTGGTAACAAGGCATGATGGATCCATGTTCTCATTCTGTTTACGCCAAATTCTAACTCTACCATCTGAATGTCTCAACAGAAATCGAGACTCATCCGTATTTTCCGGACTATAAGTCGCACTTTTTTTCATAGTTTGGCTGGTCCTGCGACTTATAGTCAGGTGCGACTTATTTATCAAAATTAATTTGACATAAACCAAGAGAAATTAACCAAGAGAAAACATTACCATCTCCAGCCACAAGAGGGCGCTCTATACTGTTCAGTGCTCCTGTAGTCTACACTGAGCAGCATAGAGCGCCCTCTCGCGGCTGGAGACGGTAATGTTTTCTCTTGGTGCTTGGTTCTAAATAAATGCGACTTATAGTCCAGTGACGTATTTTTGGACTGATGCGAACTTATACTTAGGAGCGACTTATAGTCAGAAAAATACGGTGTATATATATATATATATATATATATATATATATATATATATATATATATATATATATATATATATATATATATATATATATATATATATAATTTACTCAGTATTTACTCTAGCTTTCTAAAATATTAGAAGAAAAGGTGCATTATGCATTGACAAAGTCAGGAATAGCACTTGTTTTAATCTGTAAATCCAAATTAGCCAAATATTGGCCATACCTATATAATTATTTTCTCAGCTGAGTTCTCTCTCTTGCACAGTTTCTTCTTTGCTTCTTACTTTCTGTTTTTCACACACTCGTTCTGTCTTTTCTCCCTCTTTTATCTCTTTCTTTCCCCCCACTGTCTTCTTGATCTGGGATGCCTGGGGGACGGAGTGCAGACAGGACCCGTCTCCATGGCAACAGCTTCGGCAAGCTGCTGACACCCATCCCCTGTTGGTAAAGGGTGGGTGGGGGCTGTTCGACAGGGGGGAGGGAGGAAGAGGCAAGCGACACTATTCTCTCTCTTGAGACTCGGCGGCCTGTGCATTCACTCACAGAATTAGCATAGAGCAGGAAGGGGGACGGGTGTGTGTGTGTGTGTGTGTGTGTGTGTAAGAGAGTGTGTTGGGGGTACGACTCTCTCCAGGGTCTTAAAGTCTTTGGTTCTAGGTCAGTCTGTTGCCTGGAGGTTTGCACTGTCATTGTTTGTATTATATTGTGTTATTGTGTTGTATTATTTTTTATCTTTTTAAGAATATAACATGGTAACCATTATTTTTGACGTTATTTATTTTTGATGTTATTTTTAGAGTTATTATAAAGTCATTTTAGGAGAGATAGACTGTTATTATTCCTTATTGACAAATATATGACACCGTTCAAGGTTTTGGGTTGGTAAGTTTTTTTTTTTGTTTAAAGGAAGTCTCTTATGTTCACCAGGGATGCATTTATTTGATCAAAATTTGCAGTAAAAAACAGTAATTTTGTGAAAATATTATTACAGTTTAAACGCAATCCTTGAAATAAAATGAAATCATTTAAATATGCTGAATGGTGCTAAATATGTTATTGTTTTATGCAAAATAGTCATAACGCATGTCAAAAAGTAGAAAACAACTTTATTTCATGAGATCTCAAAATCTTAAGTGTATAAATATTAAGCCATCAAGAACCACTGAATAGTCACCACTGAAATATAATATAATAAAAACAGATCTCCAAAAAATTCATGAAGCTTCTTGTACTGAGATTCCACACACATTTATCATGGTTACCCGAGTGAAATTAATGTAATATTGGTGTTGTGGCTGTAACCATGGTTTTTATGGTAAAATTGAGTAAAGGCAAAGTTTCCTGGTATACTTTGAGGCTTACTGGTTTTCCATGATGATTCTTAAGAACCGGCTTTTATAATGACATTAGATGTTTCGCATAATTGAAAATACGCTGCTAAAGGATTTGTAGCTTTGTGCATCTAGCAACCGTACCCTGTAATGACAGTATGTCAGCGTAGACATGATTACAAATGACATGGAAGTTTCTTTAAATATTCACAGTGTGCGTGCATGAGATATACCTCAAATCAGATCCAGAAGTTGGATGGAAAAGGAGCGTCGACGGTAGGGGAGGGGTTAAACATCTAAAGGAAAACAGAGATCACTGTAAATGTATAGTTAATGCCTAACACACCCTACAACACACTCAAACACGCACACTCTTTTGCCTCTTGTTGCGTAATGCTGTCTCACATGCACCAACATAGCGGAGGAGAGCGAGAGAGAGAGAGGGATGAAATTCCATGACATTGAGGGATTGATAAAGCTATATGTGCTGTGGTGTGTGGCATGTCCTGCAGGGATATTTTGAGTGTGTTGTTATTTATTCATTGAGACGCTGGTGCTGGTTGCCCCAATGACATGCAAGTTGCCTGTTTGCAAGCTGCCAGCTGCCGAGAGGAAGCCCTGACAACTTTAGTCGACTCCACGCTCTTTATCTGCAGCATCTGATCAGTGGCCAAAGCAGATTTTAAACACCACACGGTTGTTCTCAAATTATTTTTGTTCAGAAATGATGGGATTTCTCACTCAAAATAAAAAAAGTTCTGTCTTCATTTACTAAACTCATGTCATTCTTACTTCTATAGAAAACAAAGGATATACTGTATTTTCGGACTATAAGTCGCACCTGAGTATAATTCGCTTCAGTCCAAAATATGTCATGACGAGGAAAAAATGTTTGCATCTTTTTAAAAAAAATATTTATGTGTGTATGTATATATACAGTGTTTCACAAAAAAAATAACATTAGGGTTAGGGACGGGAGAAAAAAAATCTATTCTCCCGATGCATTCACGATTTCTCTTCAATGATTCTGAAATTGATTCTTACAATTTGAGATTCGATTCTGAGCTTTGTTTATCTTCCCCGAAAATCCCGAATATTAGATATGAAATCTAATCTAATTTTTTCTTACAAACAAAATTAGGTGAGCACACTTACATTCTCATTTTAAATGATTTAAACATCGACACCATGACGTGTGTGCGCTAAAGACGCGGATGTTTTAAATGCATAGAATTTGCGCTGTGAGACACGTGCGCATTGCCTTGACAATCTGTGCTTCCACCCGCCGTGTTTTTATTTTAGATATGCTCTCATTTATGCCATTAGGAATGCAGTCTATTAAATGCACGAGAACTCGTGCACTGACAGTCTTTCAACGTGTGCTTTGTGTTTGTTGTCCTGAAGCTCAATTGCGGCTGTGGTTAAATGCACTTTTAATTTTTTTTATACTTTTATATTGAAATTGGACAGTTATGTTTTCAGAGCAGGACAAAACATCTGATATCGAAATAGATCTGTGCGTGAATGCAGCCTGTTAAAGCTGCCACTTTCTTATGATCTCATTAGTAATAATCAAACGGCAATAATGCTGAGGGAAAAAAAGAAAAATCCTCAAACTATTGTCTGTACACTTTCGGAACACTTGAACACTTATTTTAAAATAAGTTATCGTAAAAAAAATAGTCTGCTGTGCTTGCATAATAATAATTATAATAATAATAAAGTTAATTTTGCAACAAAATAAATTTGATATAAAATGCATATGAAAATGTAGCCCTGTGCAGTAATATTGAAAACTGAGAGTGTGAAGCAAAGTGATATTGAGTTAATAATGATAATCGTAATTGAACTGAATTGTGAAACCAGTAAAGATTCAGACCCTTTATTTTTAAGATGGCAGTACTGACATACAGAGATTCCAACTAGAAAAAAAGCATATAACTGCAGTTTTGTTTAAGATGTAAAGTTGTAAAGATTTATTTGCAGAGCAGAAGAATTAATTGGGTCAAAAATGTAGATCAAGAATAGTTTTGGAATTGGATCGTGACTACCAGAATCGGATCGGATCATGAAGTGCCTGGAGATTCCCACCCCTAATAGATGTACAGGTGGTATGACAACATTGTGTTGCATCATTAATCATAATCGAATCGAATCGTGAGATACCCATAGATTCCCAACCCTAATGAGGGTGAGTAAATGATGACAGAAGTTTGATTTTTGGATGAACTGTCTCTTTAAATGAATCTTGTTGATTAATTCTTTTATTTAGCAATATAATTCCATTATGTCAAGTAATGAGGTCATTTAATTTATTTACAGGCAGGTCATACTACATGAAGTTAAAAGGCAGGGAAGTGCTATATAACAGGCAGGCAGTTTCATAGACCACCAGTAGCTTCTGTAAATCTTGAGATGTTTGTGTCTGGTGTCCTGTCACCCCATCCTCTGAGCTCTTGCCCTCTTTATGGGTTGAGATCAGGCTTTACACTGGATTAAGAGATGTTGTGGCCAGTTGTTTATCTGACCTGTGTGTGCGCGCCCTGGTGAGGACATTAGTGGAAAGCTTTCTCGGAGCACGCAGGAGGTTCTGCACCAAAGCTGGGCACTCGAAACATGTGCCCATCCAAATTATTTTGGGCATGGAGAGCTCATCGAAGTTCAAGCAAGGCTGAAGTGAGGAAGTGTATAGGAAATCTCTAGTTGACCACCTGTGTCAGCCAACTGTGCCAATAGTGAGTGAATGTGTGAAGAAAATCTCATTGCAAAAAAAGTGATTTATTTTTGTTTGTTTATTGTCTTTGCAATATTGTGAACCTATTAAAGACGCCTTCCTCTTCTACAACTTGTTTTGCCTACCTGCTTAGTTTCTTGAAATGCCATATTGTTTTGTATAATTTTAGTTAACTGTGTGTTATGTATGTTATTGGTCATAACTTTGCCACTAACAAAATTGTTTCATTAAGAAGCAAAGTAGTGAGAAGACAAAGAATTTTAAATCTGCTCCCATATATAATCTCATCCCAAAGGCCCACAGTGTTCATCCATACTCTTTGTGTCACTTTAAAAGTGTGAGAAGGACTTGTTACACGTTTGAGCCCAGGTCAGTGTGCTAGCCAAAGTCTTATGGGTAATGAAAATTGATTAAATTGGCTCATCCTAACATGTTTCAGTTTTATGAGCTTCACGTTTCTTACTTTTCTCTACCTCTTAGTGACACAGTCAAACCTTGGTTCAGTATGGCATAGAGTATCACTATACCAACATTTTTATAGTAAATTGGCATACTTCATAAATGAAATAATACTGCGATAATGATGCAATTGTTGAACATGCTCATTTATTTTTATTATGAAAGTTAAATGTTGAACACAAAAGAAGATATGTATTGTATGGGGTCAAAAAGAAAATGTGACATGTCCCATTATAGTAACAAATTGCATTTTAAGTTTAAATTAAAAACAGGTATTTTTTTATTATTTCATTTCATATTATTATCAGAATTAAAATGCATCTTTGGTGTGAAAGTAAAAAAAAAAAAAAAAAAAAAAGTCTAACCTTAAACCTTTCAATGAAAACTTTGAAGTGTATATTTATCAAAAAAAAAAAAAAAAAATTAATATATTAACTTTTATTACAATTATTTAAAAAAATTTGAAACTGTATTATATTTGAGTCTTAACTCCATTATATCGATGTGTCAGTTGGTGGTGTTCACATTACATCCACAGTTCATCAAATTCATCATGTGTTGCCTGTGGATTAAGGGAGCAAGTTCCAGTGTTACTGTACATAATATCCTTTCTTTCAGTCCTGCCTTGTTTCTTTTAGCCGGGGCATTGCCTGTAACTCTCCCCGAAGCTACGAGTTTAAAAGTGCACTGCCTCATTTTGCATTGCGAATTTTCTGTGGGCCAAAAGGTGCGCTCCAAGGTGTCGTTGACCCCCTCTTACCCGGGTCACAGAGGAATCGGACACTGTGAACGCACACCAGAAACTCCTCGGTGCTCTCCCTGTACTGTTCTCCATCCCTCTCCTGTTTCTCTTCTGCATAACTGCTTCTCCTCCCAGCCCTCCCTCCCTCTCAGTGCCTAATTAATGGCATTAATTATCTCCAATTAGCAGTG
>NW_020523383.1:0-28300 GCF_003368295.1 Carassius auratus
CTTTATAGGTTAGCTCATTCTTTTAATGTATATGTATTCAGAGTGACCTAGACTATCATTGGATTCATTTTCAAAGCATTTTACTTTATAGTTTTGGAGAAAACTAAAAGCAAATTCACCCAAAACATCAAAACTCCATTGTTGCACTTGCACTTTTTCCCATTTTCTAAAATTCATATAAAGTGTTCCTTTATAGGTTAGCTCATTCTTTTAATGTATATGTATTCAGAGTGACCTAGACTATCACTGGATTCATTGTCAAGGCATTTTACTCTATAATTTTGGAAGAAAACTAAAAGCTAATTCACCCAAAACATAAAACTCCATCGTTGCACTTGAACTTTTCCCCATATTCCAACATTAATAAAAAGGGTTGCTTTATAGGTTAGCTCAATATTTCAAGTCACATGTATACAGAGTGACCCCGACTATCACTGGATTCATTTTCAAAGCATTTTACTGTATAGTTTTGGAGAAAACTAAAAGCATATTCACCCAAAACAACAAAATGAATCCTAGCAATTGCAGTGTGTCCCATTTTCCAACATCCATAAAAAGGGTTGTTGTATAGGTTAGCTCAATATTTCAAGTTATATGTATTCAGAGTGACCCGGACTGTCACTGTATTAATTTTCAAGGCATTTTACTGTATAGCTTTGGATAAAACTAACAGCAAATTCACCCAAAACATCAAACTCCATTGTTGCACTTAAAACTTTTTCCCATTTTCCAAAATTCATATAAAGTGTTCCTTTATAGGTTAGCTCACTCTTTCAAGTCATATGTATTCAGAGTGACCCCTATTATCACTGTATTAATTATCAAGGCATTTTACTGTATAGTTTTGGAGAAAACTAAAAGCAAATTCACCCAAAACATCAAACTCCATTGTTGCACTTAAAATTTTCCCCATATTCCAAAATTAATAAAAATGGTTGCTTTATAGGTTAGCTCAATTTTTCAAGTCACATGTATTCAGAGTGACCTCTACTATCACTGTATTAATATTCAAGGCATTTTACTGTATAGTTTTGGAGAAAACTAAAAGCAAATTCACCCAAAACAACAAAATGAATCCTAGAAATTGCAGTGTGTCCCATTTTCCAACATCCATAAAAAGGGTTGCTTTATAGGTTAGCTCAATATTTCAAGTTATATGTATTCAGAGTGACCCGGACTATCACTGTATTAATTTTCAAAGCATTTTACTGTATAGTTTTCTCAAAAACGAAAAGCAAATTTACCCAAAACATCAAACTCCGTTGTTGCACTTGCACTTTTTCCCATTTTCCAAAATTCATATAAGGTGTTCCTTTATAGGTTAGCTCATTCCTTTAATTTATATGTATTCAGAGTGACCTAGACTATCACTGGATTCATTTTCAAAGCATTTTACTGTATAGTTTTGGAGAAAAATAAAAACAAATTCACCAAAAACATCAAACTCCATTGTTGCACTTCAACTTTTTCCCATTTTCCAAAATTCATATAAGATGTTCCTTTATAGGTTAGCTCATTCTCTCAAGTCATATGTATTCAGAGTGACCCCTACTTTCACTGTATTAATTTTCGAGGCATTTTACTGTATAGTTTTGGAGAAAACTAAAAGCAAATTCACCCAAAACAAACTCCATTGTTGCACTTGCACTTTTTCCCATTTTCAAAAATTCATATAAAGTGTTCCATTATAGGTTAGCTCATTCTTTTAATGTTTATGTATTCAGAGTGACCTAGACTATCACTGGATTCATTTTCAAAGCATTTTACTGTATAGTTTTGGAGAATACTAAAAGCAAATTCACCCAAAACATCAAACTCCATTGTTGCACTTACACTTTTTCCCCTTTTCCAACATTCATAAAAAGGGTTGCTTTATAGGTTAGCTCATTCTTTTAGGGTTGCTTTATTCTTTCAAATCATATGTATTCAGAGTGACCCATACTATCACTGGATTCATTTTCAAAGCAGAAGCAGAGTCCCGGAGAAGACCTAGGACACGCTGGAGGGACTATGTCTCCCGGCTGACCTGGAAAAAGTGGCTTGGGAGAGGGAAGTCTGGGCGTCTCTGCTTAGACTGTTGCCCCCGCGACCCGGCCCCGGATAAGTGGAAGATGATGGATGGATGGATGGATTTACATTTAGTCATTTTGTAGACGCTTTTATCCAAAGCGACTCACAATTTCGGGATACATAAAGTGATTCTTCTTAGAGGCAAACAGACACAGGAAGTGCTTGTAATACCAAGTTTTAGACATTGTTCAAATAAGTAAAGAAAAAGAAGGAATAAATAGAGTTGTTGTTTTTTTTCGATGAAGCCAAGTAGTTTTAAAAGAGATGAGCTTTCAGCTGTCGCTTGAAAATTGTCAGGGATTCAGCATTCCTGATAGGGGTGGGATGATCATATTTTTTTTATTTTGACTGTATGGTTTTGAATAAGATTAATGGCAAAATCACTTAAAAAAAAGTTCATTCTACCAGTTGCACCATTACCCATTTTCAAACACCCATAAAAATATTTTCTTTGTAACTTCGCTCGTTCTTTCAATTGATTATTGTTCTTTGTGATCCTGACTATTACTGTGGTAATTTTCAAATATTTTTAGTGTAAAGTTTTGGAGAAAATTTATGCCAAATTCAACCCAAGTATCTATGTGCACCTTTGCACTATTACATCACGTCTCATTTTAAACACTCATAAAATTCTTTCCTTTATAGGTTTGCTCATTCTTTCATTAATTCATGTTCACAATGACCCTGACTATTACTGTATTCATTTTGATGTCATTTTACTTTACAGTTTTGAGAAAACACAATCTCACTTCAAAAATGTTTTATATTGTTGCACTCATATCCCATTTTCCAACATATAAAGTTTCAGATTTTGAAGGAATTATTATGCAATTGTACCATGCTTATTACCACATTAAACTGACTCTTATTTCATAAATAGTATTGGTCAAAATTGCTAGGAAATACCCTCCTGATACACTCAACCTCTTCTTACATTTTAATTATTAGTGTCACATTTAGTTAAGTTCAAATCTTAATTTTAACCATAGAAAATGATTAGGTTAATTACCTCTGAGAAGTCCTTATTTGTGTCCATGGTTTATAATTTTTAGTTAAATTTCTTATGTCTTTGCTTTTATAGCCCTGAGGTTGTTGTATTCTTAATGGTGATTATGCTTGAAAAGCAATTATTTGTTTTGCTTTGTTTGTTTCCCATAATCATAAGTCTGTTGAATAGGTTTGCTTAGCTGCAATTTCTTGTTTCTCCTTAAATGTAACTGATCGATTATAATTGTATTAAAACGGATTTTAGAATGATCAATCTCAATTAAAATCCATTGATACAACAAGATACAACAAGATTACACATGGTAAGCTAGGTGACAACACAATTTTTTTTTAAATTTTTAATTTTACTAATCTTTATTTTATCATATTCTTTGTACTTTTATAAACATTATGCATTTTATATAAATACATGATATTTATATATATTATACATTTATTTGTGTTTTTTTTCTTCTTCTTTTATTGCCTTTCTTGTTTTAGAAAACAACTTTGTGCATCTTAAGGAATAATAGCACTTTGGGCATACTGTTGTATATCCCATCAGACTGCACAACAGTGCCTACTGTGGCTTCAACACCTGTGAACAATTATTGACTGTCTTCTGCACACTGATGCGTACACCTAAAATCATCTTCTCATATTAGGTTTTTGTTTCACTGCATAAAAAAATACATATTTGCATTTGTATCTGTGAAATGTCATAATATAGGTTAAATAATCCCTATCACATCTTATTTCTGTTTTTCAGTCTTGATGAAACTCTTGTTTAAGTTCCATTAGGTTGAATTGCAGCCGTCCGCACGCGGCTGTCGCGCTGTTTTGTGTTAATTTTATTATTAAAGCTTATTTCGAATGTCCGCTCGTTCCCGCCTCCTTCCCGAGATTCTGAAGCTTTTATAGTGTTACACTGGTGCCGAAACCTGGGAGGAAGGAGGGAAGCGCTGCTGAAGATCCCTTGTCGCTGTGGTGAGTCTGCGGTGCCATCGAGCAGGGCGAGGGAGTGTGCCGCCGTGTACGCTTGAGGGAGCGGAGGAGATGGCATCGTTCGCCAGGGGCCCGAGCCTGCTGCCATCCCCCGGAAAGGGGAGGAGCAGAGAACGGGGACTCCTCCCGGCTGCCCAAAACTGGGAGAGCCGTCGCCATCCACTGGGCAGCGGAGGAGTGTCGTGCATTTTGTTGTTTTCGATGATTTTGCTTTTAGTTTTCTCAAGAACTATAAAGTAAAATGCCTTATAAATGAATACAGCGATAGTTATGGTCACTCTGAATACATATGCATTAAAAGAATGAGCTAACCTATAAAGGAACACTTTATATGAATTTTTGAAAATGGGAAAAAGTTTAAGTGCAACAATGGAGTTTGATGTTTTGGGTGAATTTGCTTTTAGTTTTCTCCAAAACTATACAGTAAAATGCCTTGATAATTAATACAGTGGTAGTCTGGGTCACTCTGAATACATATACATTAAAAGAATGAGCTAACCAATAAAGGAACACTTTATATGAATTTTGGAAAATGGGAAAAAGTTGAAGTGCAACAATGAAGTTTGATGTTTTGGGTGAATTTGCTTTTAGTTTTCTCCAAAACTATACAGTAAAATGCCTTGATAATTAATACAGTGGTAGTCTGGGTCACTCTGAATACATATGACTTGAAAGAATGAGCTAACCTATAAAGGAACACCTTATATGAATTTTGGAAAATGGGAAAAAGTTGAAGTGCAACAATAGGAGTTTGATGTTTTGGGTGAATTTGCTTTTAGTTTTCTCCAAAACTATACAGTAAAATGCCTTGAATATTAATACAGTGGTAGTATGGGTCACTCTGGGTACATATACATTAAAAGAATGAGCTAACCTATAAAGGAACACTTTATATGAATTTTTGAAAATGGGAAAAAGTGCAAGTGCAACAACGGAGTTTGATGTTTTGGGTAAATTTGCTTTTCGTTTTCTCAAAAACTATACAGTAAAATGCTTTGAAAATTAATACAGTGGTAGTCTGGGTCACTCTGAAAACATATGCATTAAAAGAATGAGCTAACCTATAAAGGAACACTTTATATGAATTTTTGAAAATGGGAAAAAGTGTGAGTGCAACAATGGAGTTTGATGTTTTGGGTGAATTTGCTTTTAGTTTTCTCCAAAACTATACAGTAAAATGCCTTGAATATTAATACAGTGATAGGCAGGGTAACTCTGAATACATATTATTTGAAAGAATGAGCTAACCTATAAAGCAACCTTTTTTATGAATGTTGAAAAATGGGACACACTGCAATTTCTCGGATGCATTTTTTATTTGGGGTGATTTTGCTTTTAGCTTTCTCCACAACTATACTTTAAAATGCTTTAAAAAAGAATACAGTGATAGTCAGGGTCATTCTGAATACATATGATATGAAAGAATGAGCTAACATATAAAGGAACACTTTGTGTAGGAAACTGGGACAGTGCAATTGGTAGAATGCATTATATATATATATATATATATATATATATATATATATATATATATATATATATATATATACATACTGTATACACACACATATATATATACACAAAGAATATACACATATACATATACCCATATATATATATATATATATATATAAACCAAGAATGAAAATCATTAATATTGTAATTTATAATCTATAATAAACGATTTAAAATAATTAATGTACAAAACAAATGTTTATATACAATAATGAGTTAAAATAAGCGAAAGTATAAAGGAAACGTGTGTACGACAGCTTCTTTACATGCATTTTGACTGCTCTCAGCACCCGTACCGTAAGTGCATGATTACACATGCGCAAAGGAAAAAAAAGTGCGGCTGGCTTGACCGTGTATTTTCAAAGCGCGGCTGGCTTGACCGCAGTAAAAATTTTAGTACTTTTCCTCTCCAAGAAATTGTATTAATAGAAAAATCTAGATCAAGTTATTTTAGAAGTGGCTTGATATCTAGGTCTGTTGAATCTACCAGTGATTTGTGGGTTGTTTTTAGGGGGAAATATTACAGATGTGGATCCAATTTGTAATTGTTTACAAAGACGCAAACGTGCTTAAATGGACAAAGTCCTTCAAAAGCATTTAATGTTCTAACTTGGCATCATAGTGTTTTTTGAGTGCCCTCTAGGGTGTCAATTGGCTAGAATTCTTAACCTGTTTTAGCTGCTGGCATTTTTATTTTCTTAGAGGGAAATATTACAGATGTGGATCCAATTTGTGATTGAGTGCAAAGATGCAAACGTGCTTAAATGGACAGTCCATCAAAGGCATTTAAAGTTCTACCTTGGCATCATAGTGTTTCTTTGAGTTCCCTCTAAGGTCTCAAGTGGTTTGAATTCTAAATCTGTCGCAACTTCTGGCATTTTTTTAAAAATGTTTTTAGGGGGAAATATTACATTGGTGGATCCACTTTGTAACAGACATGAAAGACACAAACCTGCAGTGTTTATTGTGATGCGTGAAGTTATATGAGTCAAAATTTTGAGTAGTTTTCTTCTCCAAGAAATTGTATTAATAGAAAAATCTAGATCAAGTTAACGTAGAAGTGGCTTGATTTCTTGGTCTGTTGTACCTACTAGTGATTTGTGGGTTGTTTTTAGGCGTAAATATTACAGATGTGGATCCACTTTGTAATTGTTGTGTAAAGACGCAAACGTGCTTAAATGGACAGTCCATCAAAGGCATTTAAAGTTCTACCTTGGCATCATAGTGTTTCTTTGAGTTCCATCTAAGGTCTCAAGTCGTTTGAATTCTAATTCTGTTGCAACTTCTGGCATTTTTAAAAAATGTTTTTAGGCGGAAATGTTACAGATGTGGATCCACTTTGTAATTTTGTACAAAGAGGCAAACGTGCTTAAATGGACAAAGTCCATCAAAGGCATTTAATGTTCTACCTTGGCATCATAGTGTTTCTTTGAGTTCCCTCTAGGGTCTCAATTGTCTTGAATTTTAAATCTGTTTTAGCTGCTGGCATTTTTATTTTTTTAGGGGGAAATATTACGGATGTGGATCCACTTTGTAATTTTGTACAAAGATGCAAACGTGCTTAAATGGACAGTCCATCAAAGGCATTTTAAGTTCTACCATGGCATCATAGTGTTTCTTTGAGTTCCCTCTAAGGTCTCAAGTGGTTTGAATATCTGTTGCAACTTCTGGCATTTTTTAAAAATGTTTTTAGGGGGAAATATTACATTGGTGGATCCACTTTGTAAAAGACAGTAAAGACACAATCTTGCAGTGTTTATTGTGATGCGTGAAGTGATATGAGTAAAAATTTTGAGTAGTTTTCCTCTCCAAGATATTGTATTAATATAAAAATCTAGATCAAGTTAAAATGTGCTTAAATGAAAAAAGTCCATCAAAGGCATTTAAAGTTCTACCTTGGCATCATAGTGTCTCTTTGAGTGCCCTCTAGGGTCTCAACTGTCTTGAATTTTAAATCTGTTTTAGCTGCTGGCATTTTATTTTTTTTAGGGGGAAATATTACGGATGTGGATCCACTTTGTAATTGAGTGCAAAGATGCAAATGTGCTTAAATGGACAGTCCATCAAAGGCATGTAAAGTTCTACCTTGGCATCATAGTGTTTCTTTGAGTTCCATCTAAGGTCTCAAGTGGTTTGAATTCTAATTCTGTTGCAACTTCTGGCATTTTTTAAAAATGTTTTTAGGCGGAAATGTTACAGATGTGGATCCACTTTGTAATTTTGTACAAAGACGCAAACGTGCTTAAATGGACAAAGTCCATCAAAGGCATTTAATGTTCTACCTTGGCATCATAGTGTTTCTTTGAGTTCCCTCTAAGGTCTCAATTGTCTTGAATTTTAAATCTGTTTTAGCTGCTGGCATTTTTATTTTTTTAGGGGGAAATATTACGGATGTGGATCCACTTTGTAATTTTGTACAAAGATGCAAACGTGCTTAAATGGACAGTCCATCAAAGGCATTTTAAGTTCTACCTTGGCATCATAGTGTTTCTTTGAGTTCCCTCTAAGGTCTCAAGTGGTTTGAATATCTGTTGCCACTTCTGGCATTTTTTTTAAATGTTTTTATCGGGAATTATTACATTGGTGGATCCACTTTGTTACAGACAGTAAAGACACAAACCTGCAGTGTTTATTGTGGTGCGCGAAGTGATATGAGTCAAAATTTTGAGTAGTTTTCTTCTCCAAGATATTGTAATAATATAAAAATCTAGATCAAGTTAACAAAGCTTAAAATAACATAACATTGATTAATATTTTTCTTTTAAAACAATTTCTTGGAGACCAAAATTACTCAAAATCGTATTTTTTATTGTTACGCAGACCATAAAAACTACTGCAAGTTTGGGTCTTTGGCATCATAGTGTTTCTTTGAGTTCCCTCTAAGGTCTCAAGTGGTTTGAATTCTAAATCTGTTACAACTTCTGGCGTTTTTAAAAAATGTTTTGAGCGGAAATATTACATTTGTTGAACCACTTTGTAACAGACAGTAAAGACACAATCTTGCAGTGTTTATTATGATGTGTGAAGTGATATGAGTAAAAAATTTTAGTACTTTTCCTCTCCAAGAAATTGTATTAATAGAAAAGTCTAGATCAAGTTATTTTAGAAGTGACTTGATATCTAGGTCTGTTGTATCTACCAGCGATTTGTGGGTTGTTTTTAGGCGGAAATATTATAGATGTGGATCCAATTTGTAATTGTGTACAAAGACGCAAACGTGCTTAAATGGACAAAAAAGTCCTTCAAAGGCATTTAATGTTCTACCTTGGCATCATAGTGTTTCTTTGAGTGTCCTCTAAGGTCTCAAGTGGTTTGAATTCGAAATCAGTTGCAAATTCAGGCATTTAAAAAAAATGTTTTTATGGGGAAATATTACATTTGTGGATCCACTTTGTAACAGACAGTAAAGACACAATCTTGCAGTGTTTTTTGTGATGCGTGAAGTGATATGCGTAAAAATTTTGAGAAGTTTTCCTCTCCAAGATATTGTATTAATATAAAAATCTAGATCAATTTAACATAGCTTAAGATAACATAACATTGATTAAGATTTTTCTTTTAAAACAATTTCTTGGAGACCAAAATTACTCAAAATCTTATTTTTTATTGTTTCGCAGACCATAAAAACTACTGCAAGTTTGGGTCTTTGGCATCATAGTGTTTCTTTGAGTGCCCTCTAGGGTCTCAACTGTCTTGAATTTTAAATCTGTCTTAGCTGCTGGCATTTTTATTTTTTTAGGGGGAAATATTATGGATGTGGATCCACTTCGTAACTGAGTGCAAAGATGCAAACGTGCTTAAATGGACAGTCCATCAAAGGCATTTAAAGTTCTACCTTGGCATCATAGTGTTTCTTTGAGTTCCCTCTAAGGTCTCAAGTGGTTTGAATTCTAAATCTGTTGCCACTTCTGGCATTTTTAAAAAATGTTTTTAGGGGTAAATATTACATTGGTGGATCCACTTTGTAAAACACAGTAAAGACACAAACCTGCAGTGTTTATTGTGGTGCGTGAAGTGATATGAGTCAAAATTTCGAGTAGTTTTCTTCTCCAAGATATTGTATTAATATAAAAATCTAGATCAAGTTAAAACGTGCTTAAATGAACAAAGTCCATCAAAGGCATTTAAAGTTCTAACTTGGCATCATAGAATTCAAGTGGTTTGAATTCTAAATCTGTTGCCACTTTTGGCATTTTTAAAAAATGTTTTTAGGGGTAAATATTACATTGGTGAGTCCACTTTGTAAAAGACAGTAAAGACACAAACCTGCAGTGTTTATTGTGATGCGTGAAGTGATATGAGTCAAAATTTCGAGTAGTTTTCTTCTCCAATATATTGTATTAATATAAAAATCTAGATCAAATTAAAACGTGCTTAAATGAACAAAGTCCATCATAGGCATTTAAAGTTCTAACTTGGCATCATAGTGTTTCTTTGAGTTCCCTCTAAGGTCTCAAGTGGTTTGAATTCTAAATCTGTTGCAACTTCTGGCATTTTTTAAAAATGTTTTTAGGGGGAAATATTACATTGGTGGATCCACTTTGTAACAGACAGTAAAGACACAAACCTGCAGTGTTTATTGTGATGCGTGAAGTGATATGACTAAAAATTTTGAGTAGTTTTCTTCTCCAAGAAATTGTATTAATAGAAAAATCTAGATCAAGTTAACATAGAAGTGGCTTAATTTCTAGGTCTGTTGTATCTACTAGCGATTTGTGGGTTGTTTTTAGGCGGAAATATCACAGATGTGGATCCACTTTGTAATTGTGTATAAAGACGCAAACGTGCTTAAATGGACAAAGTCCATGAAAGGCATTTAATGTTCTACCTTGGCATCATAGTGTTTCTTTGAGTGCCCTTAGGGTGTCAATTGGCTTGAATTCTAAACCTGTTTTAGCTACTGGCGTTTTAATTTTTTTAGCAGTAAATATTATGGATGTGGATCCACTTTGTAATTGAGTGCAAAGACGCAAACGTGCTTAAATGGACTGTCCATCAAAGGCATTTAATGTTCTACCTTGGCATCAATCTGTTGCAACTCCTGGCATTTTTAAAAAAAAAATGTTTTTAGGGGGAAATATTACATTAGTGGATCCACTTCGTAACAGACAGTAAAGACACAATCTTGCAGTGTTTATTGTGATGCGTGAAGTGATATGAGTAAAAATTTTGAGTAGGTTTCCTCTCCAAGATATTGTATTAATATAAAAATCTAGATCAAGTTAAAACGTGCTTAAATGAACAAAGTCCATCAAAGGCATTTAAAGTTCTACCTTGGCATCATAGTGTTTCTTTGAGTGCCCTCTAGGGTCTCAACTGTCTTGAATTTTAAATCTGTTTTAGCTGCTGGCATTTTTATTTTTTTAGGGCGAAATATTACGAATGTGGATCCACTTTGTAATTGAGTGCAAAGATGCAAACGTGCTTAAATGGACAGTCCATCAAAGGCATTTAAAGTTCTACCTTGGCATCATAGTGTTTCTTTGAGTTCCCTCTAAGGTCTCAGGTGGTTTGAATTCTAATTCTGTTGCAACTTCTGTCATAGGTTTATGTGCATAGGAATTCTAACACATTAAAAACTGTCTCTCTGCATTGCAAAGAACATTTCAATTCATAAGACAGAGGAATCATTCATTTTGGCAAGATTTGTATTTAACATGGAATGAAGCAACATTCTCTAACTGAGAAAAATGTTTTTTAGCATATTTGGGCTTGTTTCCACTTCATTTCAACAGAAACACTATTTCAGCAGTAGTGTTCTCAGAATGCTGTAAACTGACAAACCTGAGCATTGAGGCTCTAACATAAGTTTATGTGCATTTAACTTCTAACACATTAAAAACTGTCTTACAGCATTGCAGAAAACATTGTATTTCATAAGGCATAAACATCTTTCAGTTTGGCAAGATTTGCACTGAATACTGAATGAAACAGCTTTCTCTAATAGAGAGAAAAGCTTTTGAGCAGATTTGGGCTTGATTTCACTTCATTTGAACAGAGGCACTATTTCAACATTACTGGACTCAGAAAGCTGTAAACTGACAATCTTGATCATTGAAGTCCTAACGTAAGTTTTTGTGCATATAACTTCTAACACATTAAAAACTGTCTTACAGCATTGCAGAAAACATTGTATTTCATAAGGCATAAGCATCTTTCAGTTTGGCAAGATTTGCACTGAATACTGAATGAAACAGCTTTCTCTAATAGAGAGACAAGCTTTTGAGCAGATTTGGGCTAGATTTCACTTCATTTGAACAGAAGCACTATTTCAACATTACTGGACTCAGAAAGCTGTAAACTGACAATCTTGATCATTGAACTCCTAACATAAGTTTTTGTGCATATAACTTCTAACACATTAAAAACTGTCTTACAGCATTGCAGAAAACATTGTATTTCATAAGGCATAAACATCTTTCAGTTTGGCAAGATTTGCACTGAATACTGAATGAAACAGCCTTCTCTAATAGAGAGAAAAGCTTTTGAGCAGATTTGGGCTTGATTTCACTTCATTTGAACAGAGGCACTATTTCAACATTACTGGACTCAGAAAGCTGTAAACTGACAATCTTGATCATTGAAGTCCTAACATAAGTTTTTGTGCAAATAACTTCTAACACATTAAAAACTGTCTTACAGCATTGCAGAAAACATTGTATTTCATAAGGCATAAACATCTTTCAGTTTGGCAAGATTTGCACTGAATACTGAATGAAACAGCTTTCTCTAATAGAGAGACAAGCTCTTGAGCAGATTTGGGCTAGATTTCACTTCATTTGAACAGAAGCACTATTTCAACATTACTGGACTCAGAAAGCTGTAAACTGACAATCTTGATCATTGAAGTCCTAACATAAGTTTTTGTGCAAATAACTTCTAACACATTAAAAACTGTCTTAAAGCATTGCAGAAAACATTGTATTTCATAAGGTATAAACATCTTTCAGTTTGGCAAGATTTGCACTGAATACTGAATGAAACAGCTTTCTCTAATAGAGAGAAAAGCTTTTGAGCAGATTTGGGCTTGATTTCACTTCATTTGAACAGAAGCACTATTTCAACATTACTGGACTCAGAAAGCTGTAAACTGACAATCTTGATCATTGAAGTCCTAACATAAGTTTTTGTGCAAATAACTTCTAACACATTAAAAACTGTTTTAGAGCATTGCAGAAAACTTTTTATTTCATAAGACATAAGCATCTATCAGTTTGGCAAGATTTGCACTGAATACTGAATGAAACAGCGTTAGAAGTTATATGCTCAAAAACTAATGTTAGGACTTCAATGATCAAGATTGTCAATTTACAGCTTTCTGAGTCCAGTAATGTTGAAATAGTGCCTCTGTTCAAATGAAGTGAAATCAAGCCCAAATCTGCTCAACAGCTTGTCTCTCTATTAGAGAAAGCTGTTTCATTCAATATTCAGTGCAAATCTTGCCAAACTGAAACATGCTTATGTCTTATGAAATAAAATGTTTTCTGCAATGCTGTAAGACAGTTTTTAATGTGTTAGAAGTTATATGCTCAAAAACTAATGTTAGGACTTCAATGATCAAGATTGTCAGTTTACAGCTTTCTGAGTCCAGTAATGTTGAAATAGTGCCTCTGTTCAAATGAAGTGAAATCAAGCCCAAATCTGCTCAAAAGCTTTTCTCTCTATTAGAGAAAGCTGTTTCATTCAGTAATTCAGTGCAAATCTTGCCAAACTGAAAGATGTTTATGCCTTATGAAATACAATGTTTTCTGCAATGCTGTAAGACAGTTTTTAATGTGTTAGAAGTTATATGCACAAAAACTAATGTTAGGACTTCAATGATCAAGATTGTCAGTTTACAGCTTTCTGAGTCCAGTAATGTTGAAATAGTGCTTCTGTTCAAATGAAGTGAAATCAAGCCCAAATCTGCTCAAGAGCTTGTCTCTCTATTAGAGAAAGCTGTTTCATTCAGTATTCAGTGCAAATCTTGCCAAACTGATAGATGCTTATGTCTTATGAAATACAATGTTTTCTGCAATGCTGTAAGACAGTTTTTAATGTGTTAGAAGTTATTTGCACAAAAACTTATGTTAGGACTTCAATGATCAAGATTGTCAGTTTACAGCTTTCTGAGTCCAGTAATGTTGAAATAGTGCCTCTGTTCAAATGAAGTGAAATCAAACCCAAATCTGCTCAAGAGATTGTCTCTCTATTAGAGAAAGCTGTTTCATTCAATATTCAGTGCAAATCTTGCCAAACTGAAACATGCTTATGTCTTATGAAATAAAATGTTTTCTGCAATGCTGTAAGACAGTTTTTAATGTGTTAGAAGTTATATGCTCAAAAACTAATGTTAGGACTTCAATGATCAAGATTGTCAGTTTACAGCTTTCTGAGTCCAGTAATGTTGAAATAGTGCCTCTGTTCAAATGAAGTGAAATCAAGCCCAAATCTGCTCAAAAGCTTTTCTCTCTATTAGAGAAAGCTGTTTCATTCAGTATTCAGTGCAAATCTTGCCAAACTGAAAGATGTTTATGCCTTATGAAATACAATGTTTTCTGCAATGCTGTAAGACAGTTTTTAATGTGTTAGAAGTTATATGCTCAAAAACTAATGTTTGGACTTCAATGATCAAGATTGTCAGTTTACAGCTTTCTGAGTCCAGTAATGTTGAAATAGTGCCTCTGTTCAAATGAAGTGAAATCAAGCCCAAATCTGCTCAAAAGCTTTTCTCTCTATTAGAGAAAGCTGTTTCATTCAGTATTCAGTGCAAATCTTGCCAAACTGAAAGATGTTTCTGCCTTATGAAATACAATGTTTTCTGCAATGCTGTAAGACAGTTTTTAATGTGTTAGAAGTTATTTGCACAAAAACTTATGTTAGGACTTCAATGATCAAGATTGTCAGTTTACAGCTTTCTGAGTCCAGTAATGTTGAAATAGTGCCTCCGTTCAAATGAAGTGAAATCAAGCCCAAATCTGCTCAAGAGCTTGTCTCTCTATTAGAGAAAGCTGTTTCATTCAATATTCAGTGCAAATCTTGCCAAACTGAAACATGCTTATGTCTTATGAAATAAAATGTTTTCTGCAATGCTGTAAGACAGTTTTTAATGTGTTAGAAGTTATATGCTCAAAAACTAATGTTAGGACTTCAATGATCAAGATTGTAAGTTTACAGCTTTCTGAGTCCAGTAATGTTGAAATAGTGCCTCTGTTCAAATGAAGTGAAATCAAGCCCAAATCTGCTCAAAAGCTTTTCTCTCTATTAGAGAAAGCTGTTTCATTCAGTATTCAGTGCAAATCTTGCCAAACTGAAAGATGTTTATACCTTATGAAATACAATGTTTTCTGCAATGCTGTAAGACAGTTTTTAATGTGTTAGAAGTTATTTGCACAAAAACTTATGTTAGGACTTCAATGATCAAGATTGTCAGTTTACAGCTTTCTGAGTCCAGTAATGTTGAAATAGTGCCTCTGTTCAAATGAAGTGAAATCAAGCCCAAATCTGCTCAAAAGCTTTTCTCTCTATTAGAGAAAGCTGTTTCATTCAGTATTCAGTGCAAATTTTGCCAAACTGAAAGATGTTTATGTCTTATGAAATACAATGTTTTATGCAATGCTGTAAGACAGTTTTTAATGTGTTAGAAGTTATATGCTCAAAAACTAATGTTTGGACTTCAATGATCAAGATTGTCAGTTTACAGCTTTCTGAGTCCAGTAATGTTGAAATAGTGCCTCTGTTCAAATGAAGTGAAATCAAGCCCAAATCTGCTCAAAAGCTTTTCTCTCTATTAGAGAAAGCTGTTTCATTCAGTATTCAGTGCAAATCTTGCCAAACTGAAAGATGTTTCTGCCTTATGAAATACAATGTTTTCTGCAATGCTGTAAGACAGTTTTTAATGTGTTAGAAGTTATTTGCACAAAATATTAATATTAGAAGTTAGGCACTATTTCAACATTACTGGACTCAGAAAGCTGTAAACTGACAATCTTGATCATTGAAGTCCTAACATAAGTTTTTGTGCATATAACTTCTAACACATTGAAAACTGTCTTACAGCATTGCAGAAAACATTGTATTTCATAAGGCATAAACATCTTTCAGTTTGGCAAGATTTGCACTGAATACTGAATGAAGCAGCTTTCTCTAATAGAGAGAAAAGCTTTTGAGCAGATTTGGGCTTGATTTCACTTCATTTGAACAGAGGCACTATTTCAACATTACTGGACTCAGAAAGCTGTAAACTGACAATCTTGATCATTGAAGTCCTAACATTAGTTTTTGAGCATATAACTTCTAACACATTAAAAACTGTCTTAGAGCATTGCAGAAAACATTTTATTTCATAAGACATAAGCATCTATCAGTTTGGCAAGATTTGCACTGAATACTGAATGAAACAGCTTTCTCTAATAGAGAGACAAGCTCTTGAGCAGATTTGGGCTAGATTTCACTTCATTTGAACAGAAGCACTATTTCAACATTACTGGACTCAGAAAGCTGTAAACTGACAATCTTGATCATTGAAGTCCTAACATAAGTTTTTGTGCATATAACTTCTAACACATTAAAAACTGTCTTACAGCATTGCAGAAAACATTGTATTTCATAAGGCATAAACATCTTTCAGTTTGGCAAGATTTGCACTGAATACTGAATGAAACAGCTTTCTCTAATAGAGAGAAAAGCTTTTGAGGAGAATTGGGCTTGATTTCACTTCATTTGAACAGAGGCACTATTTCAACATTACTGGACTCAGAAAGCTGTAAACTGACAATCTTGATCATTGAAGTCCTAACATAAGTTTTTGTGCAAATAACTTCTAACACATTAAAAACTGTCTTACAGCATTGCAGAAAACATTGTATTTCATAAGGCATAAACATCTTTCAGTTTGGCAAGATTTGCACTGAATACTGAATGAAACAGCTTTCTCTAATAGAGAGAAAAGCTTTTGAGCAGATTTGGGCTTGATGTCACTTCATTTGAACAGAGGCACTATTTCAACATTACTGGACTCAGAAAGCTGTAAACTGACAATCTTGATCATTGAAGTCCTAACATAAGTTTTTGTGCATATAACTTCTAACACATTAAAAACTGTCTTACAGCATTGCAGAAAACATTGTATTTCATAAGGCATAAACATCTTCTTTCAGTTTGGCAAGATTTGCACTGAATATTGAATGAAACAGCTTTCTCTAATAGAGAGAAAAGCTTTTGAGCAGATTTGGGCTTGATTTCACTTCATTTGAACAGAGGCACTTTTTCAACATTACTGGACTCAGAAAGCTTTAAACTGACAATCTTGATCATTGAAGTCCTAACATAAGTTTTTGTGCAAATAACTTCTAACACATTAAAAACTGTCTTACAGCATTGCAGAAAACATTGTATTTCATAAGGCATAAACATCTTTCAGTTTGGCAAGATTTGCACTGAATACTGAATGAAACAGCTTTCTCTAATAGAGAGAAAAGCTTTTGAGCAGATTTGGGCTTGATTTCACTTCATTTGAACATAGGCACTATTTCAACATTACTGGACTCAGAAAGCTGTAAACTGACAATCTTGATCATTGAAGTCCTAACATTAGTTTTTGAGCATATAACTTCTAACACATTAAAAACTGTCTTAGAGCATTGCAGAAAACTTTTTATTTCATAAGACATAAGCATCTATCAGTTTGGCAAGATTTGCACTGAATACTGAATGAAACAGCTTTCTCTAATAGAGAGACAAGCTCTTGAGCAGATTTGGGCTAGATTTCACTTCATTTGAACAGAAGCACTATTTCAACATTACTGGACTCAGAAAGCTGTAAACTGACAATCTTGATCATTGAAGTCCTAACATTAGTTCCTTTTCGGGAACTCGAGCTGCGTCGATATCGCTTTGGGGAACGTCCCTGACGAGACCGGCTCTGAACATCGTGTGCAATCTGTCCAATGGACGGGCGTGACGTCACGGAGCGGGGTGACGTAGCGACCAGGAAGCTATATAAGCACGTGCCGTGCAGCTGGCTTCAGCTTCGCTCTGTCAGCAAGCGCTCTGTGTGCATGTCAAAAGTCTGTCCCGTTGGTCCTATTTATTGTTGTCTGTCTCTTAGCCATTAAAAAGATCGCTAAAACAGCCAATATGCCTAAAGTGAAAGCAAAGACCAAACATATTAAGGGTGATTCCAAGCCACGTTACAGATTGTGTGTTCCTCCCTTCCCTCGCTACATTACGAGCGGGGATACACACAGTCTGTGCGTGTCTTGCCTGGGATCGAAGCACGCTGAGTCGGCTCTCGAGGGGGCCGACTGTCCGCATTGCAAGCGATTGCCAATGCGGACGCTTCGATCCCGGAGGGCTCTCTTCGAGGAGGGAGCCTTCACCAGCGTTCCTCGCGGTGCTGGCCCCGCTTCTGCCGAGGCAGAGCGGCTGCTGCACTCGTGGGGTTCGCAGGTGGATCTGTCAGAGGGAATGGAGACGGGCCAGTCCTTATCTCCTTCCTCATCTGCCAGATCAGGCACCCAAACCCTGGGTTCGGAAGCACGCTCGTCGGTTTCTTCCCCCCAGGGTGAGGGCTCAGCTCTTCGCCTCTCTTCCTCCGAGGAGGTCGATGTGGAGACTGTTGTTGGGGATTCGCCACCCCTGTCACCCCAGTATGAGGAGCTTTTGGAGGTGGTTACGCGGGCAGTAGATAGTTTAAAAATCGAATGGCCTGTAGAGAAACATACTGAGCCGCAGAAAAGCAAACTAGACGAACGCTTTCTGCGGCCGAGGCAACCACCTCCTCGTCGGAGCCTTCCGTTTTTTCCCGATCTCCATGAAGAGCTATCGAGATCGTGGAAACACCCATATTCAACCCGCCTCTTTGGCCCCGATTCACTAGACTATGGCAATGTGGTGGGGCTGGGAGAGCGGGGTTATAGAACGATGCCACGGGTCGAACAGACGCTCGCGGGCTATCTGTCGCCCGGCTCGGCATCGTCTCTAAAGGCTCCGACGTTGCCCACTAAGCCGCTGCGAGTTACATCATCGCTTGTGGGCAATGGTTATGTGGCAGCAGGTCAGGTTGGGGCTTGCCTTCACACTATGGCAGTCCTACAAGCTTATCAGGCCGACCTGCTGAGAGATATCGATGAGGGAGAGGGGATTAAGTCAGATGAGATTGAAGAGCTTAGAAAGACCGCTGATCTCTCCCTCCGCGCCACTAAAGAGACCGCTCACGCAATTGGGCGGTCTATGGCAGCCTTAGTGGCCGCGGAGAGGCATTTGTGGCTGACCCTGTCAGAAATTAAAGAAAGAGACAGGGTCTGCCTTCTGGACGCCCCGCTTCAAGCCTCGGGCCTGTTTGGCGACACAGTCAACACTGTCGTCGACAGGTTCCAGGAGGCACGCAAACAGGCTGCGGCGTTCCAGAATTTCCTCCCACGTTGCTCTCGTGGTGCATCTGGGCGGGAGATCACCACGCCACATACCGGCTCCTCATACCGGGAAGCGCAAAAACAGAGACGGGCCAGTGTTCCCCCACGTCGGGACCGAGGGCCTCAGCGACGCCCTGAGTCGGGGACTTCTAGAGCAAAAAAGCCCGATTTAAGAACAGTTATCGAGGCCCGGAAGTCCTCGACGAAACGATCCTGACATCAGGGTCCAGAGGGTAGCCCCTACTGGGGTAGAGCGCGGTCCACCTCAGTATATGGTGTCCGCCTCACCTCAGTGCCCTCAGGAGGTCGGTCTGCCAACCCTGCCAGAGCTTCAGGGCGCAGCGGCCTCCCGCGAGCACTACTCCCAGTTATTTCCGCCCGTGAGCGCAGCGGAGCTAGGAGGCTCGCCGCCCCTTCGGGGGCCTCTTACACCAGAGGTCAGTCTCAAGAGACTGATTCCCTTAGTAGATTATTTAGCAGCGTGGAAGCTACTGCCAAATGTATCTCGTTGGGTCCTGCGTACAATAGAAAAAGGCTATTGCATTCAGTTCGGTCGTCCACCACCGAAGTTCAACGGGGTTACACCGACTGTGGTCGGCCCCCGGCAGGCTCTGGTTATGGAACAAGAAGTGAATACCCTATTAAGGAAGGAGGCCATCGAGGTGGTCCCTCCTCTAGACAGGGAATCCGGATTTTACAGCCGGTATTTCATAGTTCCAAAGAAGGATGGGGGGTTGCATCCGATCATAGACTTACGTCACCTGAACCGCTCAGTTATGTCACTGAAGTTCAAAATGCTCACTGTCAAGCAGGTTGTAGCTCAAATCAGATCCGAGGACTGGTTTGTCACCATAGATCTCAAAGACGCATACTTCCACATATCCATCCTTCCACAACACAGGAAGTTTCTGAGGTTCGCTTTCGGGGGCAAAGCTTATCAATATCGAGTACTTCCCTTCGGCCTTGCACTCTCACCCCGCACGTTCACGAAATGTGTAGATGCGGCTCTGGTATCCCTCCGTATGCAGGGCATCCGCATTCTAAATTATATCGACGATTGGTTGATCCTAGCTCGATCAGAGCAGATGGCGGTTCGACATCGAGATGTCGTTCTCGCACACATGGGGGAGCTGGGTTTGAGACTAAACGCCAAGAAGAGTGTACTTTCTCCAGTTCAGAGAACCACCTATCTAGGCGTAGTGTGGGATTCGACCACGATGCAGGCACGTATGTATTTCATAAGGCATAAACATCTTTCAGTTTGGCAAGATTTGCACTGAATACTGAATGAAACAGCTTTCTCTAATAGAGAGAAAAGCTTTTGAGCAGATTTGGGCTTGATTTCACTTCATTTGAACAGAGGCACTATTTCAACATTACTGGACTCAGAAAGCTGTAAACTGACAATCTTGATCACTGAAGTCCTAACATTAGTTTTTGTGCAAATAACTTCTAACACATTAAAAACTGTCTTACAGCATTGCAGAAAACATTGTATTTCATAAGGCATAAACATCTTTCAGTTTGGCAAGATTTGAACTGAATATTGAATGAAACAGCTTTCTCTAATAGAGAGACAAGCTTTTGAACAGATTGGGGCTAGATTTCACTTCATTTGAACAGAAGCACTATTTCAACATTACTGGACTCAGAAAGCTGTAAACTGACAATCTTGATCATTGAAGTCCTAACATAAGTTTTTGTGCATTTAACTTCTAACACATTAAAAACTGTCTTACAGCATTGCAGAAAATATTGTATTTCATAAGGCATAAACATCTTTCAGTTTGCTAAGATTTGCACTGAATACTGAATGAAACAGCTTTCTCTAATAGAGAGAAAAGCTTTTGAGCAGATTTGGGCTTGATTTCACTTCATTTGAACAGAGGCACTATTTCAACATTACTGGACTCAGAAAGCTGTAAACTGACAATCTTGATCATTGAAGTCCTAACATTAGTTTTTGAGCATATAACTTCTAACACATTAAAAACTGTCTTACAGCATTGCAAAAAACATTTTATTTCATAAGACATAAGCATGTTTCAGTTTGGCAATATTTGCACTGAATATTGAATGAAACAGCTTTCTCTAATAGAGAGACAAGCTCTTGAGCAGATTTGGGCTTGATTTCACTTCATTTGAACAGAGGCACTATTTCAACATTACTGGACTCAGAAAGCTGTAAACTGACAATCTTGATCATTGAAGTCCTAACATAAGTTTTTGTGCATTTAACTTCTAACACATTAAAAACTGTCTTACAGCATGGCAGAAAATATTGTATTTCATAAGGCATAAACATCTTTCAGTTTGCTAAGATTTGCACTGAATACTGAATGAAACAGCTTTCTCTAATAGAGAGAAAAGCTTTTGAGCAGATTTGGGCTTGATTTCACTTCATTTGAACAGAGGCACTATTTCAACATTACTGGACTCAGAAAGCTGTAAACTGACAATCTTGATCATTGAAGTCCTAACATTAGTTTTTGAGCATATAACTTCTAACACATTAAAAACTGTCTTACAGCATTGCAAAAAACATTTTATTTCATAAGACATAAGCATGTTTCAGTTTGGCAAGATTTGCACTGAATATTGAATGAAACAGCTTTCTCTAATAGAGAGACAAGCTCTTGAGCAGATTTGGGCTTGATTTCACTTCATTTGAACAGAGGCACTATTTCAACATTACTGGACTCAGAAAGCTGTAAACTGACAATCTTGATCATTGAAGTCCTAACATAAGTTTTTGTGCAAATAACTTCTGACACATTAAAAACTGTCTTACAGCATTGCAGAAAACATTGTATTTCATAAGGCATAAACATCTTTCAGTTTGGCAAGATTTGCACTGAATACTGAATGAAACAGCTTTCTCTAATAGAGAGAAAAGCTTTTGAGGAGATTTGGGCTTGATTTCACTTCATTTGAACAGAGGCACTATTTCAACATTACTGGACTCAGAAAGCTGTAAACTGACAATCTTGATCATTGAAGTCCTAACATAAGTTTTTGTGCATATAACTTCTAACACATTAAAAACTGTCTTACAGCATTGCAGAAAACATTGTATTTCATAAGGCATAAGCATCTATCAGTTTGGCAAGATTTGCACTGAATACTGAATGAAACAGCTTTCTCTAATAGAGAGACAAGCTCTTGAGCAGATTTGGGCTAGATTTCACTTCATTTGAACAGAAGCACTATTTCAACATTACTGGACTCAGAAAGCTGTAAACTGACAATCTTGATCATTGAAGTCCTAACATTAGTTTTTGTGCATATAACTTCTAACACATTAAAAACTGTCTTACAGCATTGCAGAAAACATTGTATTTCATAAGACATAAGCATGTTTCAGTTTAGCAAGATTTGCACTGAATATTGAATGAAACAGCTTTCTCTAATAGAGAGACAAGCTTTTGAACAGATTGGGGCTAGATTTCACTTCATTTGAACAGAAGCACTATTTCAACATTACTGGACTCAGAAAGCTGTAAACTGACAATCTTGATCATTGAAGTCCTAACATAAGTTTTTGTGCATTTAACTTCTAACACATTAAAAACTGTCTTACAGCATTGCAGAAAATATTGTATTTCATAAGGCATAAACATCTTTCAGTTTGCTAAGATTTGCACTGAATACTGAATGAAACAGCTTTCTCTAATAGAGAGAAAAGCTTTTGAGCAGATTTGGGCTTGATTTCACTTCATTTGAACAGAGGCACTATTTCAACATTACTGGACTCAGAAAGCTGTAAACTGACAATCTTGATCATTGAAGTCCTAACATTAGTTTTTGAGCATATAACTTCTAACACATTAAAAACTGTCTTACAGCATTGCAAAAAACATTTTATTTCATAAGACATAAGCATGTTTCAGTTTGGCAATATTTGCACTGAATATTGAATGAAACAGCTTTCTCTAATAGAGAGACAAGCTCTTGAGCAGATTTGGGCTTGATTTCACTTCATTTGAACAGAGGCACTATTTCAACATTACTGGACTCAGAAAGCTGTAAACTGACAATCTTGATCATTGAAGTCCTAACATAAGTTTTTGTGCATTTAACTTCTAACACATTAAAAACTGTCTTACAGCATGGCAGAAAATATTGTATTTCATAAGGCATAAACATCTTTCAGTTTGCTAAGATTTGCACTGAATACTGAATGAAACAGCTTTCTCTAATAGAGAGAAAAGCTTTTGAGCAGATTTGGGCTTGATTTCACTTCATTTGAACAGAGGCACTATTTCAACATTACTGGACTCAGAAAGCTGTAAACTGACAATCTTGATCATTGAAGTCCTAACATTAGTTTTTGAGCATATAACTTCTAACACATTAAAAACTGTCTTACAGCATTGCAAAAAACATTTTATTTCATAAGACATAAGCATGTTTCAGTTTGGCAAGATTTGCACTGAATATTGAATGAAACAGCTTTCTCTAATAGAGAGACAAGCTCTTGAGCAGATTTGGGCTTGATTTCACTTCATTTGAACAGAGGCACTATTTCAACATTACTGGACTCAGAAAGCTGTAAACTGACAATCTTGATCATTGAAGTCCTAACATAAGTTTTTGTGCAAATAACTTCTGACACATTAAAAACTGTCTTACAGCATTGCAGAAAACATTGTATTTCATAAGGCATAAACATCTTTCAGTTTGGCAAGATTTGCACTGAATACTGAATGAAACAGCTTTCTCTAATAGAGAGAAAAGCTTTTGAGGAGATTTGGGCTTGATTTCACTTCATTTGAACAGAGGCACTATTTCAACATTACTGGACTCAGAAAGCTGTAAACTGACAATCTTGATCATTGAAGTCCTAACATAAGTTTTTGTGCATATAACTTCTAACACATTAAAAACTGTCTTACAGCATTGCAGAAAACATTGTATTTCATAAGGCATAAGCATCTTTCAGTTTGGCAAGATTTGCACTGAATACTGAATGAAACAGCTTTCTCTAATAGAGAGACAAGCTCTTGAGCAGATTTGGGCTAGATTTCACTTCATTTGAACAGAGGCACTATTTCAACATTACTGGACTCAGAAAGCTGTAAACTGACAATCTTGATCATTGAAGTCCTAACATTAGTTTTTGTGCATATAACTTCTAACACATTAAAAACTGTCTTACAGCATTGCAGAAAACATTGTATTTCATAAGACATAAGCATGTTTCAGTTTGGCAAGATTTGCACTGAATACTGAATGAAACGGCTTCCTCTAATAGAGAGAAAAGCTTTTGAGCAGATTTGGGCTTGATTTCACTTCATTTGAACAGAGGCACTATTTCAACATTACTGGACTCAGAAAGCTGTAAACTGACAATTTTGATCATTGAAGTCCTAACATAAGTTTTTGTGTAAATAACTTCTAACACATTAAAAACTGTCTTACAGCATTGCAGAAAACATTTTATTTCATAAGACATAAGCATGTTTCAGTTTGGCAAGATTTGCACTGAATATTGAATGAAACAGCTTTCTCTAATAGAGAGACAAGCTCTTGAGCAGATTTGGGCTTGATTTCACTTCATTTGAACAGAGGCACTATTTCAACATTACTGGACTCAGAAAGCTGTAAACTGACAATCTTGATCATTGAAGTCCTAACATAAGTTTTTGTGCAAATAACTTCTAACACATTAAAAACTGTCTTACAGCATTGCAGAAAACATTGTATTTCATAAGGCAGAAACATCTTTCAGTTTGGCAAGATTTGCACTGAATACTGAATGAAACAGCTTTCTCTAATAGAGAGAAAAGCTTTTGAGCAGATTTGGGCTTGATTTCACTTCATTTGAACAGAGGCACTATTTCAACATTACTGGACTCAGAAAGCTGTAAACTGACAATCTTGATCATTGAAGTCCAAACATTAGTTTTTGAGCATATAACTTCTAACACATTAAAAACTGTCTTACAGCATTGCAGAAAACATTGTATTTCATAAGACATAAGCATGTTTCAGTTTGGCAAGATTTGCACTGAATATTGAATGAAACAGCTTTCTCTAATAGAGAGACAAGCTCTTGAGCAGATTTGGGCTTGATTTCACTTCATTTGAACAGAGGCACTATTTCAACATTACTGGACTCAGAAAGCTGTAAACTGACAATCTTGATCATTGAAGTCCTAACATAAGTTTTTGTGCAAATAACTTCTAACACATTAAAAACTGTCTTACAGCATTGCAGAAAACATTGTATTTCATAAGGCAGAAACATCTTTCAGTTTGGCAAGATTTGCACTGAATACTGAATGAAACAGCTTTCTCTAATAGAGAGAAAAGCTTTTGAGCAGATTTGGGCTTGATTTCACTTCATTTGAACAGAGGCACTATTTCAACATTACTGGACTCAGAAAGCTGTAAACTGACAATCTTGATCATTGAAGTCCTAACATTAGTTTTTGAGCATATAACTTCTAACACATTAAAAACTGTCTTACAGCATTGCAGAAAACATTGTATTTCATAAGGCATAAACATCTTTCAGTTTGGCAAGATTTGCACTGAATAATGAATGAAACAGCTTTCTCTAATAGAGAGAAAAGCTTTTGAGCAGATTTGGGCTTGATTTCACTTCATTTGAACAGAGGCACTATTTCAACATTACTGGACTCAGAAAGCTGTAAACTGACAATCTTGATCATTGAAGTCCTAACATAAGTTTTTGTGCATATAACTTCTAACACATTAAAAACTGTCTTACAGCATTGCAGAAAACATTGTATTTCATAAGGCATAAACATCTTTCAGTTTGGCAAGATTTGCACTGAATACTGAATGAAACAGCTTTCTCTAATAGAGAGAAAAGCTTTTGAGCAGATTTGGGCTTGATTTCACTTCATTTGAACAGAGGCACTATTTCAACATTACTGGACTCAGAAAGCTGTAAACTGACAATCTTGATCATTGAAGTCCTAACATTAGTTTTTGAGCATATAACTTCTAACACATTAAAAACTGTCTTACAGCATTGCAGAAAACATTGTATTTCATAAGACATAAGCATGTTTCAGTTTGGCAAGATTTGCACTGAATATTGAATGAAACAGCTTTCTCTAATAGAGAGACAAGCTCTTGAGCAGATTTGGGCTTGATTTCACTTCATTTGAACAGAGGCACTATTTCAACATTACTGGACTCAGAAAGCTGTAAACTGACAATCTTGATCATTGAAGTCCTAACATAAGTTTTTGTGCAAATAACTTCTAACACATTAAAAACTGTCTTACAGCATTGCAGAAAACATTGTATTTCATAAGGCATAAACATCTTTCAGTTTGGCAAGATTTGCACTGAATACTGAATGAAACAGCTTTCTCTAATAGAGAGAAAAGCTTTTGAGCAGATTTGGGCTTGATTTCACTTCATTTGAACAGAGGCACTATTTCAACATTACTGGACTCAGAAAGCTGTAAACTGACAATCTTGATCATTGAAGTCCTAACATTAGTTTTTGTGCATATAACTTCTAACACATTAAAAACTGTCTTACAGCATTGCAGAAAACATTGTATTTCATAAGGCATAAACATCTTTCAGTTTGGCAAGACTTGCACTGAATACTGAATGAAACAGCTTTCTCTAATAGAGAGAAAAGCTTTTGAGCAGATTTGGGCTTGATTTCACTTCATTTGAACAGAGGCACTATTTCAACATTACTGGACTCAGAAAGCTGTAAACTGACAATCTTGATCATTGAAGTCCTAACATTAGTTTTTGAGCATATAACTTCTAACACATTAAAAACTGTCTTACAGCATTGCAGAAAACATTGTATTTCATAAGGCATAAAGCATCTTTCAGTTTGGCAAGATTTGCACTGAATACTGAATGAAACAGCTTTCTCTAATAGAGAGAAAAGCTTTTGAGCAGATTTGGGCTTGATTTCACTTCATTTGAACAGAGGCACTATTTCAACATTACTGGACTCAGAAAGCTGTAAACTGACAATCTTGATCATTGAAGTCCTAACATTAGTTTTTGTGCATATAACTTCTAACACATTAAAAACTGTCTTACAGCATTGCAGAAAACATTGTATTTCATAAGGCATAAACATCTTTCAGTTTGGCAAGATTTGCACTGAATACTGAATGAAACAGCTTTCTCTAATAGAGAGAAAAGCTTTTGAGCAGATTTGGGCTTGATTTCACTTCATTTGAACAGAGGCACTATTTCAACATTACTGGACTCAGAAAGCTGTAAACTGACAATCTTGATCATTGAAGTCCTAACATAAGTTTTTGTGCATATAACTTCTAACACATTAAAAACTGTCTTACAGCATTGCAGAAAACATTGTATTTCATAAGGCATAAACATCTTTCAGTTTGGCAAGATTTGCACTGAATACTGAATGAAACAGCTTTCTCTAATAGAGAGAAAAGCTTTTGAGCAGATTTGGGCTTGATTTCACTTCATTTGAACAGAGGCACTATTTCAACATTACTGGACTCAGAAAGCTGTAAACTGACAATCTTGATCATTGAAGTCCTAACATTAGTTTTTGATGCATATAACTTCTAACACATTAAAAACTGTCTTACAGCATTGCAGAAAACATTGTATTTCATAAGGCATAAACATCTTTCAGTTTGGCAAGATTTGCACTGAATACTGAATGAAACAGCTTTCTCTAATAGAGAGAAAAGCTTTTGAGCAGATTTGGGCTTGGATTTCACTTCATTTGAACAGAGGCACTATTTCAACATTACTGGACTCAGAAAGCTGTAAACTGACAATCTTGATCATTGAAGTCCTAACATAAGTTTTTGTGCATATAACTTCTAACACATTAAAAACTGTCTTACAGCATTGCAGAAAACATTGTATTTCATAAGGCATAAGCATCTTTCAGTTTGGCAAGATTTGCACTGAATACTGAATGAAACAGCTTTCTCTAATAGAGAGAAAAGCTTTTGAGCAGATTTGGGCTTGATTTCACTTCATTTGAACAGAGGCACTATTTCAACATTACTGGACTCAGAAAGCTGTAAACTGACAATCTTGATCCATTGAAGTCCTAACATAAGTTTTTGAGCATATAACTTCTAACACATTAAAAACTGTCTTACAGCATTGCAGAAAACATTGTATTTCATAAGCATAAACATCTTTCAGTTTGGCAAGATTTGCACTGAATACTGAATGAAACAGCTTTCTCTAATAGAGAAAAGCTTTTGAGCAGATTTGGGCTTGATTTCACTTCATTTGAACAGAAACACTATTTCAACATTACTGGACTCAGAAAGCTGAAACTGACAATCTTGATCATTGAAGTCCTAACATAAGTTTTT
>NW_020523384.1:0-53706 GCF_003368295.1 Carassius auratus
TCTCTCTCCCGCCCCCGAACCTGCTCGTGTCAGGGCCACCTCTACCACTGTCGGGCCTACCCGATTGAAGTTGACTTCACCCTGTTCACGAACCTGCTGGGCCTCACTGAGGTCACCCGGGCCAAACGCTGGTGACGATACAAGTGAACAGGGAAAGGATTCGTGTTCCTGACTCGCACTGAGACCCGGCCCCCCTGAACAGTCGCCAATCCTCGAGCAACTTCCACCTTGGGACCATCTTCATGGGGTTCCACCATGACCCAATCTTCCGGACTATAAAGTCGAGGAGGCAACCTGACCCCGACCAAAGCCTCACTCTGAGCTGGAATGGACAAGGCGTAACGGCAGGCTACTCTTCCCGTGCTTTCCCGATCCCCCTGTTGTTCGGCCAGACATACTCGACGGCAGTCGGCCCTAATGCGGTCCCACTCCTGCCCGGCTGATGTTGCAGCTGTTCGAGCCGGTCTACTTCGGAACAGCTCCTCCAACAGTCCGAAATGACGTTCATCCCAATCAGGGCACGATGAGACCCCAGGCATGTGTCTCGTACGACCACCACTCCTTTCTGTGGCACCACTACTCCCTGAATCTTTAGATCAGTCACAAGGTATCCCACATACGGGATGTCAAGACCATTCGCCCCACGTAGCGTCAACCAGGGGCTTCCGCAGGTGGACGACCTTCGGTGCCAAACAACTCATGGGCCAAGCTTTCGGTGAATAGGGTCACTTGGGAGCCTGTATCCAAGAGGCACTGCACTTCTGGTCATTGACCTGAACCACCACCACTGGGCAACAGCCCACCAGGCGGCTCCTAGAAGTTGTAGGCAGAGAGGGGTCTGATAAGGGGGTCCCGACCACTTGACCCACAGTGGCCGGAAACTCTAAAACCCCCTTGCGATGCACGTCGAGCAGGACACTGACGGAAGTAATGTCCCGGCTCTCCACAGCCGTTGCAGATGGGACGCCCCACGCTCATCCCACTGAAATCGCGAGCCAGAAGGTCGGGATGGACGGCGGTCGGGAGGGACGGTTCCATCAGAGTAAGCCCGCTCCTGCGGTAAAGAGGACAACTGGAGGCGCTCTCGCCGAAGCTCCTCCATAAAAGATTTAGATAGGTCAGACATTTGTTCCCGCACATCTCTCTTCAACTCTTCCCGGAGGGCCTGCTTCCAGTCAGATGTCGTAGTAGTCGAAGGGGTGCTAACAACATTCGTGCTAGGCAGCTGGGAGGATCTACATTCTCCATGTGGTCACACTCAAGGGCCAGTGCTTCTTGTCGAAGCTCTTCAAAGGTCAGGTTCGGGGTTCGTCGAAATTGCAGCCCGCAGACTCTGACGCACAGGGCCTTCCCGCAGCCCCCACTAAAAACTGATCTCGTAGTAAAACCTCTTCGCCCCCCAGGCCATGATCCTGTCTCCCTGTAAGTCTAGAAAACTGTTCCCGTAATTGTAGGGTAAATGCCCGAACAGATTGCCGAGGGCCTTGCCGAGAATTGAAAAATTGCGTCCTCAGAACAGCTACCGGGGTGGTGTCTCCATATTGTCCCGTGAGGAAGTCAAAAATGGCCTGGACAGTCGCTCGAGTTGCTGCCGGTGCTGCCTGAACTTCTCTCCTCGCTTCCCCTTCCAAAGAGTTTAAAACAAACTGAACCTGCTGCGGGGCACTCAGACCTTGGAGCCCTGCCAGGTACTCCACCTGTACCTTCCACATCGACAAGCTCATTTCGGATCCCGGGCCTCCATACTTCGGAGCCCACGGAGCCCCCATAAAGATTGGCACGACGGGTTGCCGTGCCCCAAGCACTTCCTCTTCTGCCATCTCGACCTCTGGTCGCTCAACTCGAGGTAGAACCCTGCCGACTACGCCAATCTGTCACAGGTCAGGGGGGCCAAGCTGGACTGCGCCCTCCCCCTAAACCAGGACCACCTCGAGGAGCGTATCAGAGGGAAGAGTCGGAGACAGAGAATAAATTTAACAAGTTTTATTTTGAAGTAAAAACAAATTGGGAATCCTAAACTAAAATCTTCTTTGTTACCCTCAGGGCTTGAAGGTAAACAATGCAGCGACCGGGGACTCTCCCGCCCTCTTCCTCTGTGCGGGCCCCGCAATAGATGGACAGATGGGTGGTCAAGTAGGTATTTCACAGGTGGGAATACGATCGGCAAGCCCGCAGTCTGGTAAGTCTCCTCTGGTAATTAAATACTTCCAAACTCCCTTCCCTTCTTCACAGATGCAGAATTTGGGACGGATGGATATCGGTCAGGTCCGTACACGGCAGATACACAGCCTTGAGGTGGGGATGTGTTTGGCAAGTGAGGGGTCCGGTAAGTCTCCTCCGGTAAGTATGTAATTCCAGCCTTCCTTCCTTCTTCCACAGGTACGGAATTTGAGGCGAATGATATCAGTCAAGTACGTATACGGCAGGTGCACGGTCTTCAGTAAGGTGGCTTCTCCTGACACCGTCAGAGTGGATATTCCAGACAAAGCGTGCCCCTCTCACGTTCGTGACAAAGGACAGTCACCTCTCTCAGCACAGGTGGGCCACAAGGATGCAACAAACTCTAAGTCAACAGGCTGTGCAGGGTTTCTACTGAAACAGACAGAATGGATGCTTCAGACAAAGTATACAGTTCACATGCATTGGAAGGAACGAACACTTCTCACAATACAGACGAATAGCAGGGATACAGCAGACTCGAAGTCAACAGGCTGAATGGGGCTTCTTCTGAGACGGACAGAATGGATGTTTCAGGCAAGTATACAGTTCACATGCAGTGGAAGGAACGAACACTTCTCACCATACAGTTGAATGGCAGGGATACAGCAGACTCGAAGTCAACAGGCTGAATATGGGCTTCTTCTGAGACAGACAGAATGGATGTTTCAAGCAAGTATACAGTTCACATGTATTGGAAGGAGCGAACACTTCTCACCATACAGTTGAATGGCAGGGATACAGCAGACTCGAAGTCAACAGGCTGAATGGGGCTTCTTCTGAGACAGACAGAATGGATGTTTCAGGCAAGTATACAATTCACATGTATTGGAAGGAGCGAACACCTCTCACCATACAGTTGAATGGCAGGGATACAGCAGACTCGAAGTCAACAGGTTGCACAGAGCTTTTCTGAGGCAGATAGTAAATATTTCAACAGGGCATCTCTTCTCCTATTAGCACAACAGAGGGGTTAATTCACATCCCAGATGATAAATCCTCAACATCCAGACAGTTGGAACAAATCAGTGTCGCAGGACTCTTACTATTGACAGTCAGCCCTCATGACACATAGAGAGTGCATGGCAAACAGGAATGTAGCTTACACACACACACGACAATTCCACTTCAAACATATATTGAGGGGAAAAACATCAATTTTAGCCACTGCAAACTCACTTCACGACGTGCAATTTAAAGCCAGCACTCACATTCGGGTTTCTGTCCGAGGGGAAGGGGGAGGGCGCAATCCTCACTGCCACTGAGGATGTTCTGAGATGTTTTTCTTCACAGTCACAGGCAGAGTTCACATCACCATTTATAGAGGAGGGAGAGGTAAGAGATCGGTAATGAATCAATACAATCCACTCAGTGATATTTATGATCGTGATCCAAACACTCCAAACCACATCCAATTCAGTGTCAAACGTGTGCAATTACAAGACTCAGTTCTCAGTTACTTAGCTCCTCTCCAATGCAAACAGGGTATTTCACTCTCCTTCTGTTGTCCTCGAATCCCTCAGCAAAGCAACACTTTCCACTTCATTCACCCGTCCTCCAGCCACTATTACCACCCAATAAAACGACTTTTCACGAGGGAGAAAAACCACACGCACCACCTCTCTCTCTTGCTTTTTATCCTCTCCACTGTTGATGAGGCCTCACGCAAACTCTGAGTAAATCCCCCACACCTGTTGCCAATCCATCATTTGGGGTTGTCACAGCAACAAACACACACACAGGCCTGGGAACAGAGTTACACTCAAAGCGTTCCCCCGGGAACACTGCTTCAGCGGGAATAAGTTCCACACGCCATTTGTCACACTGTGACATTAATATAAAATGTTCAAGCATGCATACAAATAAATAAATATGTATGTGGCCTATTCACCACTGAGCAGAACACAATCCCTGGTTTCACAGATCAAGTGGATAGTCAGGCTGATCTATCAGGTATAGCTGTCAGGTTAAATATGTTAATGAACGACTTTGTGAGTTAATAATTAATGTTCAATTAATGAATAGCAAATGAACATTCAAGCTGGCCAGCATGCAGACCTCAGCTAGCTCCTTCTGAAAGGCGTCGATGCATTTAAGATTGGCTACAGAGCATTCTTATTAGCGGCATGCTGATGAAACAAAAGCACTCCTGGAGAGGGATCTCTGCTCTGCCTTTCCGCTATTGTGTTTTTGCTGAACAGGACCAACGCTGCCTGTGATTATTTTAAGAAGTGCTTAATTAATTTGTTCGATTGTTCTAATTCTCACCTTTCGGAGGCCCGGAAATCATCAGTAATGATTGGATGCACTCGACCCTCCACATCCCCTCCAATCTTTCCCTGAAATATTCTTAACCCCCTGAAACAGAAAAGAGTATGAAAATAATGATTGTTTTACTGATGAAAACTGATTCTATTAAGTGCCACAAATTTCACTGGCACTAGTTCCATCATTGTGTATGTGCCATGAACTGTTTGTGACCTTTAGATTTGTGGAAATAACATTTTTGATCCAGGCCATCTGTTGGATGTAAGACTTACTATTCAGTATTTGTTTCATTCATTGCACTTAAGGGAAGAAACCATGGTAACAAGTGTTTAGGTGGCAATTATGATTATCTCTTCTGTACTGCATTATACACTATTCATTGCACCAAAAGGATTTCAGAGCTTCCCTGTTTGCAAGCATACAGTATATTAAAGGAATATTTCAACCAAAAATGTTAATTTGCTGAAAATGTACTCGCCCATCTAAGATGTGGATAAGTTTGATTCTTCATCAGAATAGATTTGGAGAAATGTAATTGGAGAAACAAAGCAGGTTTATATTCAGACATAGCATTTCATTTCCATCTCTACATGTCCTTCATAAACTGATTTCCATACATAACAAAAGCATTACCCTTTGGTAAACAGTGTGACTGAAGCTGCTCTGCACTGAACAGGTGTAAGCTACAGGTGTGTTGCAGAATGACTGACAGCTCTCTGGCTGCCTTATAACCTCAATTCGACGATCAGTGACTCCAGCATGTAGGAAATAGATCACGTTTACCCTTTTTGATATTGGAACCTTTTCAGAGGAAAATGGCTTTTATGTAAGAGTGTTGGAAGAGACTTTGACAAATAAAGCTTGGAAAAAAGAACTAAAGATAATTGCTCCATAAGGTATAATATAGATAATTACCTAATTATGGGTTTGTATAAGGAGTTTGCCTTAATTATCTTACAAAACAGTGGAATTTTATCTGTGACTTGCTGTGATTAAATCCTGTGTTTGTTCCTTTCCTTTCTTGATCACATTCAAACTGTAAACAAACAGAACTAAAGATCATGTCATCCTCTGCTTATATGAGTAAATTTCATTTGAAATTCATTTGACTCGAATGCACAAAAGTGGTGGACCAGAGAAATTCAAGCGCATAAAGGACTTTAAAAAGAAATCAAGCCAAAAAAACAAATCAAATATATTTTAAATCCTTATGAGACAGTGATGTGCAAAATTTACCTGATGTAGGGTGTTCTGGGTGGTTCCTATGAGGCATTGCTTGGGTGTTTTAAACGTGCAGACGCATTAGCAAAATTGTGTTTTATTGTCGAATCTCAATAGCGTAGCATTGTATGAAGATGAAGAAGACACTTTCAAACCAAGCTGCTTTCTGTTGGTCATCATAACAAATTATCTTGATGCACAATCACAGACAGATCTTTTGCCCTCATGCAATTTCTGATTACGGTGTTCATAGCGCATTGCTTTTGCTTTTGCATAGCGCATTGCTTTTTATCGCAATGCGTTCGCTAGGGTGTTGTTTAACAGCAGTAGTGGTAGTTCGCAGGGCATTACTATGCAGATATTTAGGTGTTCTGATTTGTGTGTGTGTGTGTGTGTGTGTGTGTGTGTGTGTGTGTGTGTGTGTGTGTGTGTGTGTGGATATGTGGTAGCTACTTTGAGTGTTTGTAATGTGTTGCTAGGGTTCTGTGTGGTTTTAGCACATTGCTATGTGTTTGCTAGGGTGTTCTGATGCATTTTAGTGCATTACTATGTGTTTGCTATTGGGTGTTGTGGGTCATTCCCACAGCATTGCTATATGGTCGCTAAGGTGTTTTGAGTAGTTTTGGGTGGTTGCTTACTGGCTTAAATCAAAAGAGTCCACTATACAACCCACTTTAAAAACATTCCAGTTAAAAGTATGTTTATAAAAGTATACTTATTATTTCTATATTTATTATTTCACACAATGTTAAAATGTAACGGGAGGAACTTGCATTGTGACAGCAGAGCTATTGTTTTTGGAAAGATTTCCAGAGGATTCCACTCTGTACAAAAATGATAAATCTATTTTAGTAAAACAGTTGCGATACAGTCTGTTCTTCTTATTTTTACAAGCTTCGGACTCCTCAAATCTTGCACCTGTATCACAACCTTGCTGCCCTCCCTGAGCTCTGAGGTCATTTAATATGCAGATTATGCTCATAATTAAGCTCGACTAGAATTGAATCGTGTGTGTATCGGGTTACTCAAAGTTGCATCACACTAAAATTGCAGGCGATAGACTTTTGCACCAGACAATATAAAGTTTCCAGCTGTGAGTGCTTTTATGAAACAAAAACTCCAAAGCTAGATTCAGCTCCAGTCAATGCAGTCTGTGAGGCTTGTTTTTGTTGCAGTACCTTAGCATATTGATCCTATGGTCTTAACACTTTGTGCTCCACAGCATCATTGTTTTTTTACTGTTTAGAAATGCAACCACAACCATCCTGCCTCAGCACCGACGCTAGGAAAAGAGCAGTCTGTTGAAAATAAGTGCTGGATTTTTATTCAGGATGCATATTCAACATTTTTGACCATAGTTTGACTTTGATCCATCTCCATGAGCAGGCAGATTAATAATTGAGCCCTAGTTAAATAAGTGACAAATGAGATGGCCATGTGAACAAGGAAAGAAATTATGGAGGATGAAGTGAGACAAGAGAAAGAGAAAAGCTGGTTTGAAAACATGAGGAGCAATATGACTGTCAACATTGGTTGCATCCAAACCGAACCAGCAGAAGCAAAGGAAACAATAAATCAGCTAAATGATATCTGTTGGTCTTATCGTCCATATTGATCTATTTGCTATTCAGCCAGTGACTCAAAAGAGAAGATCATGTTGCAATTTTTTAAGGCTGAATAAGTTTTGTTTTTAATTAAAATCTTGGTGTTATATACAGTATATATATATATATATGTGTGTATACATAACATTTTATGTAATTTTTCTATTATTATTTTACCAAAATAAGTGAATGAAATGAAAATGATGAATTATATATATATATTTTTTTTTACCACTGATTAAATTAAAAAAGGTTTACATATATTCCAAAAGAAAAGAGAATTACGAATGACCTCGTTCAAAAGTTTACATACTGTTTTTTTGTGTTCTTAAGAAAAATCCTTCAGATCCCCCTAATTATTTGGTTTTCCAGCAACTTTTGCATATTATAACCATTTCCAGTGGTGACTGTATGATTAAGAGATTCATCTTTTCACATTGATGACACATTGATGACTCACACTCGAATATTACAAAAGGTTCAAACATTCACTGATGCTCCAGAAGGAAATGCAATGTAGGGTTAAGACCCGGAGAGTGAAGTATATGTTACAAAATAAGGTAGTGCTAAACGTAAAATAAAGTGCAAGAGGAGGATCTGGAATAAATTAGGAGTTTACTGACAACGAAGGAGGATAAAGACAACAGACTAGATTACATTCAGCATTTAGGTTAGGTTTCTGTTACATTGACACATCTACATACAAACAATCACGTACCAGGGAGAACTCAACAGAACGGGTATTAAAACAATCAGGGGGTGATGAGGGAACTGGAAACAGGTGGGAAGAATCAATTAACCAAAACTAGGAGGAAGGTGACCAAAAAAGGAAACAGAAAGTTCACAAATGTGACAGTATAATGGAGATTTGTCAGAAAAAAGGAAATAAAATTTTTTATATCTTTTTATTATATATATATATATATATATATATATATATATATATATATATATATATATATATATATATATATATATATATATATATATATATATATATATATATATATATATATATATATATATATATATATATATATATTACTGCCTTTAAGAAGCTAGAGAAGATAGATACATGTTTCCCAGAACATAATAATCTATCTGCCTAGATAGATATAGGTCTGACTATTTTCAATGATGTGAATTTCTGCAATAATCATTGTTTTACTTTGTAAAAAAAAAAAAAAAAAAAAAAATATATATATATATATATATATATATATATATATATATATATATATATATATATATATATATAAATATATATATAATGTTAATGCTAAATAATTTAATTTCTTTAAATTAAAAATAAATAAAAAAATAAAACACTGCAGCAAGTAATGGTAGATAACAGTTCTGGTCTCTGTCTTTTGTCACAAAACCATGACACCAGGTCTGATTTAGACAGTGTTTGGTGAAAAGATTCAATTAAGATCGGTTTGATTAAATCTTAATTTTCTGGAGTCAGCGAAGCTTTGCCTGACTCCCACTCATGTTGTGCCATGAATCTCAAGGCCAGATTGGCATTTGGAAGTGTTTAGACCCGCCACCTGCTCTCGTCTCATTTCCCTCCCCATAACGGGAATGCAGACACAGACGGAGCCACAGTCTATCTGGGATAAGTTATCGCTGTCATGTGCCCCCATGGGCCACGTGGTCCAATTGTCATCCTGCATCCCACTAACTCCACGGACCAGCCCAATAAGGATTTATGTCTAGGATGCTTTCCTCTCATTAAAGTCCACCATGGACTCTCTTAGAGAAGGTAAATTCAACCTGTTCAGACGTAATAGACTGCTCCACCATTGCACAGCAGTGCTCAATGAGAGGCAGAGAGGGCCATTAGTCTTATGCGGCCCGACTAGAAGCAGGCAGGATAATGAACTAAGGAGAGGGTTAGGGCACCCAGAGGAAATAACGCTCACACTGCAGAGGTAAATTCACCATAAGAGACAAATACTGTGAAGAGCATGGGCCTCAAACTGACAAGGAGGTATACATACATTTTTTAGTGCTTATTGAGTGGATATTTATTTTCACATATTTAGTTATTTGTTTGCTTATTCCTTCGTTTTCGAGAATTTCAGATGCTATACCAGTGAAAAAGCCTCGTCTTGAGAGCATATTTTCATTTAAGGGTGTAGCCTCAAGGCAAAGCAAAGCAAAATGCTGTGACGGGAGTTTTAAATTGCAACACGTCTAGTGTGTAAAGTGTCTTGCTCAGTTTGTTTATGAATGTGCATTATTTCGGCACTTAAAGGTAAAAGTTGTACCTATGAGTTTTTTATGCATTTAATGTTATAAAATTGCTGTCATTTTTAATAGGGTAGGCTGTGATATGGAGGCGCTCATCCAGCTTCATCAGACTGAATGCATATTACGCCCCCAAGAAAATGAGCTATATCTTTTACTGTGAAAATAAAGAACGGTGATAAAGCGAGACAATGGAATTTAGGAATATATTCACACTGTACTAAATATGATGCATGATGCTTCTCCATTACACAAAACCGTCTGTGCAAAGAATTTTCAGAATACACATCTGCGAGTACAAATAGATAGTTGTGGGGTCCACAAGTAATTGTCCTCCTATGGTCATCACCTCAGAGATGAATAACAAAAATGAGATGTATGGTCAATGTTGCGCGGTGTTGGCCTTAAGTGCATTTCCTTTAGTGATGCTGAGTAAGCTTTGCCTGGAGTGCGGAGGTTTCTCTCTATGCCTTCCAAACTGGATGAAGACCAAGTCCCTGTCTTCATTTGTTTTTGTCTCCCTGTTCTCTACGCCAGATGGTTTGACAGTCTTGCCAGGAGCTGTTATTGCCTTCATAGATAGGCTTCTCTTGACAGCACGTAAGTAAACTTAAGCTAAAGGCAAGAGAGGGTAATTACACATAGACTAAGCTGAGCTCCATTCCAGTTATTATGGCACTTGGCACACACTGCTGCAAACTGGATTCGATTGGATTGAACTACAGAATGTTGCAATTGTTGCCGTATTTTGTAGCGATGTCAATGGTTGTGTTTGCAAAAAAAACATTAGTCTTTAAAGAAAATAATCCAACTCCACTCTTCAAGCTAGTTAAATATATATTTGGTAAGTTTGTAATTCAGCTGAGTATCAAAGATATTAGCAACTTTTACTTTCTACTCGACTACGTGACAGCTAGTTGCTGAATCGCAGGAGTTTTATATATGAGCTGAAGACATCATGAGGCCCAAATCAGAACATCAAGTGAAAGTAAGCTTTGACTATTTTACTTCATATTATTTTATTTATACGTTATACTGAAGAGAGGTTTTTGGTATCGATTTGCCCATGCCCTTTATGAGTTCTTGAGTTTAACTGAGACTTTGACTGTTTGAGAGGCTGCTGTGTTGACTTGCAGTGTTAAGGTGTAATTTCTGTTGTATAAAATAATCAACAAATCCTCATAAATCAACTGTTTCTTGTTTTTCGCTTGCATGCCTCTTTGGTGTTGAGCACTAGTGCATCTTTGTGCCAACATTCAGTATGAGTATAATACTTATCTACTGACCTGAGACTCGAACCCACAACCTTTGGGTTACAAGTCTGACTCTTACCATTATGCCACGACTGCTCCTAATAAAAGTAGTGGTGTATTCACACTGAAAAAGTGGGGTGTATTGCAGCAGTAATGTAATGGGAAGAGCTAAACATGCTTAACTTACAATTACAGTGTAATATTTCTTGTAATAGTTAAATAAAATGAAGGTTTATACTGGGGTACTCTACTTTTAGCCTAAAACACAGGCGCAACTCGCAAGTTACTTTTTGTTCTGCCTAAGGAAACATTGATTACAAATTTAATCAAAGCAGACTTTTTGCATCTCCAAACAACACAGAAGTGTTATTTGGCTACTGATTCAACTGAGCTAATGATTAAATGATTCACTGTTCCTTGCAGTCACTTGATGCCACCTACTGGACTGGAGTCCAAAACTATGGGAGACCACAGACATGTAGACAGTTTCAACCAATTTTTAGTAATCGTCTGAACACGCGCACCAGACCGACCTTCAGTCTCAGATCTGTCATGGAATGTGCAAACCACAGCAACTTCATGATACCAAAAATAGACGTGTAGTGTGAAAGCAGCAGTGATATGACGACATTAATGTAAATGTAAGCACAAAGCTCAAAGTGACTAAAATATGTGAAAAAAATGACCTCCCAGTCACTAAGATATAATGCTCAAAATATTTCTGACACAATAACAAACTCAAACCTGTGTCAATTGGCAAGCATGTATCGGGAGCCTAATGGCTTCCTGGTTTAAACACACAAATAGCAGTCATGCCTCCCAGCCTCCTCATTAGCATAGTTAATCCTGTGTCTTGAAGAGGCTTGAGTAAAATATTCCTCGCAGGCAGCTTCGCACAACAAGCACCACTGATACAGTACATGAATAAATTACGGAGATAATTAAAGGAAATGTCAACGCGGGACTGGATGGGAGCGTTATTAATGATGGCTGGGCTGTGTTAAAGTATCCTGGGCTGAAGTAAGCATGATTAATGTGTGTTTAATGGCAGTGGGGAAGAACACGGCTTCGGCTTTAATAAAGAGAGCTTATTTTACTGGGGTTTGTCTCTGGAATTGACCTGTTCTCAACACCCAGCGGAGCGCCGTTCGACCTTTCCAAAGATCATCTAATCTTCCGGTCTTGTTCAGAGATTTATTTCCAACAACAATTATAATGGCGTGATATGGATGGATATGTCTGGAAAGTGCTAATAAAATGCAGGGGGTTTTTTTTGTGGGTGAATGTTGGGGCCTGTGGGGTCTGTGCTGTCAGACAGTGATGTTTTTATTGAAGTTCTTGACTGACGCACAAACAAAAAGCAGAAAGTCCCTCTCCTCCTTGAATTATAGGTTTGCGTGCGTGCTGAGATGAAGGGACTTGTTTATCACAGAGACCTGAATAACGCCTGCTAGTAAAGCTTGTTAACCCTTCTAGAATAGTGTAATGGTGAGGAGCTCAAACCAGTTGTAAAGTTCAATCGCAGAGACCTAATGACACTCTTGGAACCAGGTCCAACTGCACTTGAGGAATGGTGGCACCCATAGAGTCATGTCTTTTGTTCCTGAATGGGACTGACAAGTCTCGTTTCAAGGTCGATTTGAGCACACTCAGATAGGTATTCTTTATCAAGGCTTTGAGCATAACTGCAAGCCTGTCATGTTTCACATAACAAGTTCAGCGCGCTCTGTGCTGTGGGTGTCAGAGATGTGTCAGTCAGTTTTTTATGTTAAATGAAAGTTTGATGCAACAAATGTTTTGGGAGGAATCCTAAAATCTGGATTCGTGTGGAAACATCTAAACTGACTAATTATGCAACCAAAAAATAATAATAAATAAATAATAAAAAATAAAATGTAAAAAAGTTATGCTTTTCCAGTTTAAATATTTAAACATCCTTAATACAAAATACATTTATGTATTTACTTGAGAAGCAAAATTACATGCAATATTATTATTATTATTATTATTTTTAATAAATTATTATTTGCCAAAGGGTAAGAAAAAGTAAACATAATTCAAAGGGTAAACATGTTTATTTTTCTTTCCCAATTTGCAAAGCATAAATATCATTAAATATTATTCGATTTCACTGAAGACAAGATGTAATATTCTATTTTTCATTTATAATGAATGTTTTATGGACACTTGGATATATATTCTGGAAAACAAGACAAATATGGATTAAGATTGTGTGTGTGTGTGTGTGTGTGTGTGTGTGTGTGTGTGTTTGTACATAATTAACTATATTTTGGGGACAAATTTGTACCCAAAAGTGAGCAAAACCTTACAACGCCAAAAACCTCCATTTGGGGATGTCCTCATTTGTAAAACTGGTATAAAAATAAAATAAACTAAGGTTTTTTGAAATTGTAAAAATGTTAAAGGCTTTGGGTTGGGGTGGATTTAGGTAAAAAAAAAAAAAGTGCAACTGTTTGTATATAAAAACAGTAGAAGTCTATGTAATGTCCTCATTTAAATAGTTATGTAAACATAAAGTCTCTTCTGCTCAGGAAGGCTGCATTTATTTGATCAAAAAAGTAAAAACTGAAATATTGTGATATATTATTAAAATTCTAAATAACTGTTTTGTTTAAATTTTTTGTTTAAAATTGTCATTTATTTCTCAGATGCAAATCTGAAATATTTAGCAGACATTATTCCGTAAAATTTTTGAAAATAATTTTTGTTGCTTAATATTTTCGTGAAAACCTTGATACACTAGGCCTACGATTCAAAAGTTAAGTAATTTTATATTTATTTAATTAATTATTTATTATTTTAATCACGATCATTTTGGCAATAACTTCTGAAGGCATTAAATGCGATTTTTTTTATTCATTCATTCATTCGTGCAGAAGTGAAAAAATAAAATTAAATAAAACAAAATAAGGTTAATGCTACCAGAATCGTTAAGGGGGATTAAAACTGGAGCCAAAAGCGTACAATTCCTCATGATTCCCGTCTGTAGTCATAAGGGCCAGTTGTGCGCTTCGGTCAGAAGGTGGCGCTGTTGTTCATAAAGTCTCTCGCTATCATTCTGCTGATTTGCTGGACCCAGCGCTGGCTGGACACGCTGAATATAAATCTGGCAGCAAACAACATCTCTCTCTTTCTCTGTATGGCTGTGAATCCAGCGAGGTGAGCTTGGCTCAGGAGGAGCACTGTCTGGGTTTGTGCGCAGTTTGCAGACACATTTGCGAGGGAGCCGTGCTGGAATATATTCAGGGGTGAAGAACCGAAGGAGAAAGGGCGAAACCCTCCTACAGCCTGCGCTTTCTTCTGACTCTCTCTCTCTATCTCTATCTCTGGACTTTGGCAAAATGGTTTTCCCGAAATCTCAGTGACTGCGATGTCAGCACCTCGCTCTCATCTACCGCTCGTGGAGCACAGACTGAAGAAATAATAATAATTATAATAAAAACACACGTTAGTCGGGTAAAGTATAACATTTCATATCTGAATTGAGCGTTTTGTTATCATAGTTATTCTGCCTGCTCATTGTTTCACCTTGCATGGCTTTGAGGTTAACCCTTATAATTTCATGTAATTTATTACTGTATTAGAATTCACAATGAATCAGTGCTGATTGAAGCAGCAGATACTTTAATCTGCACGTCAGATATCAGCTCAGCCATCAGCTCGTGTTGGTTTTACTGTTAAACAGCGTGTGCTGAATGATGCTGATTGACAGCTTTGGATTTGACAGGCAGGGATATAAGGAGCTCTGCTGCAGTGAAGTTCAGGCTGAGCTTCAGCTGGGCATCTCCTGCAGAAATGCACAGGTGCTCTGCTGGTTTGTCAGGAAAACCCCTGAGGAGAGCCAGGAATTCAGTACAAAAGTGACTCATACTTTACATTACAATGTCCCTGTTACTCCAGTCACATTTTATACAGCTATAATAATGTTATTACTTTATCTATAATAATTTAGGTCTATACACCTTAAAAATTGGTAATCTGCATGCCTTGAAGAGCCATTTCTGCCTGATTTAACCTGTAAAATAAGTAGCTGATATAAATGTATTTAGGTTGATTCAGTGGTGTTTTATATATATATATATATATATATATATATATATATATATATATATATATATATATATATATATAGCTTCTTGGAAAGAAAGAAAGAAAAAAGAAACTAGAAAATTCTCAAGAATGGCATTTTTACCTAGAATTGTTGTTGCATGTAGTGTAAAGTGTACTTACAAGTAGCACCATAGTGTGGTAACTATATCCATAAAGTACATGTTGGTTTCTTCTTATAATCATGTAACATGAATACTGTAATGTAAAGAATAGCATAAATGTGTCCAAAATGCCTGTTTGTGTTTCCTGAAAGTGTGGTGATATTGTATCAGTGAGGCATCTTATGTTTTTTATACTTCTCATATGATGTTACACTTCACCATGCTCAGTGGTTGAACCGATATGATGCTGTCTTCTAGAGCAACCACTTCCTCTAGAAATGATACTTGTAATATGGCTTTGCATTTTTAATGTGAACTTTTGGTTTTTAATTTCACTCGAATTATTCATCTGTAGTATGCAGGCAATATGAGAATCACAAGGAGTCAAGAGAAGTCAAGAAATGTCCCTCACTTTTCGAACCCCTTAGAAGTGCCAAGTGTCTTTTCAACACGCAGCCGCCGATTTAATACGAATCTGCAATCAAATTTAACCGAGGACTCTATTGCTCATACACATTAAACATGCATTCTGCATTGCATTTGAAAATTGAATGCAAATTTAATAAATCTCGCACAAAAAAAAAAAATAAAAAAAATCTGTGGACCTTTAATAATACTGAAGCTGTGAAATCAAGTCATTCATTGCTATGGACAACTTGTGTAAAATTCAAACCTTGGAGAATCTTCAAATGACCTGCTTTATATATATAGATATGCGCTTCCCTCAATTTATTCACACCGAGAACTAAATTGCATTTCAAATAATCACTTTACCGAGTCTATATTGGACAAAAACAAGTATCTGTTAGCATAAGTGCCCTTTGTGGGTTGACATTTTTAAAAAACGGTGTTGTTCTTAAAACTCCTCGTGCACAGGGAGCAGCCATGATGAGACTTATTAGTCGTCTAGTCATGTACTGTACGAGTGGGAAGAATTCTGTGTCCTGAGACCTCTTTCTGAAGCTGCCATTCGTTATCCTAATGAGTGTCTCCGACTTTGGGCTTGAGGGAGCAAATAAATTAAGGACAAACACGTGCCTACTCTAATTCCACAGATAAGCACTTAACAATACAATGAGACAGAAAAATCCTTAAAGACACTTTAAAAATAAATAAATAAATACAATTTAATGGAAGGTTTTAAAAAAACTAATGATTTTATCATTTACAAAATATGGGTTGTTATAAGTACCTTCATTTCCGGCTAAAAGTATTTTGTTTGTCAGTCAAAAACACCTTAATAGCCTTTCAAATTTCCCAAAATGAGGTTTAAATGGACTTGCGGCTTCGTAAGGTTCTTGGAAAGAAACTAAATATGGTCAATATTTAGGAAAGAAAGAGAGGAAGGAAAAAAACATAATAGGTTTTTATTTTTTTCTGGGGGGGGGGGTGCAATGTCTTTGTCAAAATAAGTTTCTGAAGCATTTGTCTGATGCAGTCTTGTGTATTGTATATCAATAAAAAGGAAGAATACTTTGTTAGCCTAATCCCATTAAGCCTAATATGATTTTTTTTTTTTTTTTTTTTTTTTAAGAAGTATTTTTTGGTATTTTTGCCTTTATTAATGCATTGGTATATTAATGCAGGACAGATCCGTGCTAAGAGGAAGTGAAGTGGGACAGAAACAGGGGGCAGTATCGGTACAACGGAGCTGTATGTAGGTGTACTATGGCGTTATATCTGTGCCTCAATCCTGAGCAAGTAATTGTACGTTTGAGCAAAGAAATGATCAACTCAAGCTCAACTTACAACAGCGTTACAAGTGTGTCACAAAATCAACCAATCGGGAAATTAAATTAAATTGTGATTGGCTGTTGGTCTCCAATCAAATCGCTAGTAGAACCAAAGCCCGTCTGGTCCATGTACGTTTTGATCATTTCATTTCCTATTTAGAATTAAATAACGAGAAATGGAAAAAAATGGCTTGTTTATTTGTTTTTTTCCGTTTAGTTTAACAAGCGGAAAATTAGTTTTTGGCTCGGTTTCTCATTTTGTCACTTGCGATTTACAAATCGGTTTATGGATTCAATATTTCATTCCCACTTGTGGGTGGTGCCGAAACGCTGCTTTCATCTGATTGGTCGAATCCCCCGGCCTTCAGCTCGGTCTTTTCAATTTTGTTTGGTTTGCATTCATCAGCCATCTCTCAATTGCTAGATTGGTCATCTCACATGTTGCCAAATACAACCCAGCTGTTCATCAAACATTTATTCATAATTTAAAAAGGAAACAGTAATGCATTAATGTGCACGCTTATCCCAAATCTCACTGATATCAGTGTCAACACACGGCTGTTTTTCTGTTGGGAATGGTTTTGTTAAGCTGTCTTCTATGCATTTGCTTAAACTAACCTGTCACTATGAGATACAGTTGTCATTTGTTTTGATGTAAAGTGCCTACAGGCAAAGGGACAGAGTGAATGATGATTATCACAAATCTGGTGCCTCTGTGTATCGCTTTCCTCGCCGCTGCCACCAGCTTCATTTGCTATTTTGATGATGTGCTCCAGTGCCCGTAGAGGCCACTTTTCTAGTTTGAGAGAAAGAGAAAGCAATTGATAGGCTGTTATTAATGGCTTTGTGCTTCAGAATGAAAGCTTCACTCGTCACTACCTGAGATTAATATTGCGACGTCCACTACAACTGTGCCTCAGCGTCGGGCCTTGCTCATCGCTTTATCTCTCCATTTTTTGGGCTTCAGTTTGACAGTTAGTGTTAGTAGGTCAGTAGGGCTGACTGATATATTTTTATACACACACATACATGCACGCACACACACAAACACACACACACTCTCACACTCACACACACACGCACGCACACACACACACCACACACACACACACACACACAAACACACACACACATACTGTGTATATATATATATATATATATATATATATATATATATATATATATATTTAGACACACACACACAGATTGCAAATTATTTATAAAAAAAAAACAAAATATATATATATATATATATATATATATATATATATATATATATATATATATATATATATTATACATTTAACTCTTTCCTTCCAATATATTTTACTGTATAAAAATCTAAGCAAGCAATATGCCAAAAGAAAGAATGGTTACTCTGTTTTCTTCCTTAATCGAAACTTTGTGCATATGTTTCATTAAAAAAGGTAACATTTCTAACAAAAAAGTTGAGAAAATCTTGCTTTTGTCAGAGAAAACTTCTGGATTTAATTCAGAGTGATGATCAAAACATAGATAACTTCCATTAAAACTTAAACAGAAACCTTTTCCTAGGTCTTCATAAGGTCGCCGTGATTTTACCAATTAATACCGAGCGGCAACCTCCCGCTCTCTCGTGAAGCCCATAAGGAAGTTACAAAAATTGTAATGCATCGACTGGCCGCTTGAGGCTGGCTGCAAAAGGGAGTCAATCCCATAGACTCCCCATGTTAAAGGGTTAGTTCACCTAGAAATCAAAATTATGTCATTAATAACTCACCCTCATGTCGTTCCAAACCCGTAAGACCTACGTTCATCTTCAGAACACAGTTTAAGATTTTTTAGATTTAGTCCGAGAGCTCTCAGTCCCTCCATTGAAGCTGTGTGTACGGTATACTGTCCATGTCCAGAAAGGTAAGAAAGACATCATCAAAGTAGTCCATGTGACATCAGAGGGTCAGTTAGAATATTTTGAAGCATAGCAAAAAAAGCAATAGCAAAAACCACACCTTTATTCAGCATTGTCTTCTCTTCCTTGTCTGTTATAAGACAGTTCAAAACAAAGCAGTTTGTGATATCCGGTTCGTGAACAAATCATTCGGTGTAACCGTATCTACTTGAACCAGTTCACCAAATCAAACTGAATCGTTTGAAACGGTTCGCGTCTCCAATACGCATTAATCCACAAATGACTTAAGCTGTTAACTTTTTTAATGTGGCTGACACTCTCTCTGAGTTCAAGCAAACCAATATCCCGGAGTAATTCATTTACTCAAACAGTACACTGACTGAACTGCTGTGAGGAGAGAACTGAAGATGATCACCAAGCTGAGCCAGATATTGAACAAAAGATTGACTCGTTCTATAAATACGTTTATATTAATTTTTCCCTTCATGTCAATCTCTTTAATTAACGTTCTGAATACTTTATTAAATAATAGCCTACTGTAAATGCTGGACATGCCAATAAAGTTTAAATTGAACATATTAAATTTTTCGTCTGCTAATTAATAGACCGCAATTATAAATACTCCCTTGAGAAATTAATAATCATGTAGTTTAAATTGTAAATGTAAACACAACACACTCATTTTTCATTACACATGGGCATAAATACAATCATAAAGTCAAAACTGTCTGGTGTTTTGTTTTTTTTTTTTGCAAAATATTTGTTACGCTAGCAAATGCTAGCATAATTATACAAAATGTTAACTAGGTAACGTGATACACACATTGAAAGGGGAAATAAGCATATATAACAATACATATACAAATATAACCCTAATAAGTTAATGTAATAATAATAATAATAATAATATACAAATATTAAATGTTTAATGTTAATAAAAATAAATTATCTATTTACCGGGTTGCTATGGTCAAGCAGGTTTGTTTACGCATTAAACTCATGGGCACGAGAAATGGATTCCCTCAAGATAGCATATCAAGGCCACGACATAACAATGTCATCACCTCGACAAAATGATCTCGTGGCCACGACATAAAATCATGTTCCCATGAGTTATTATGTTGTGGCCACAACGAAACTAAGTGAACTGAACATGTCACCTCCCGGGCACCATAGGAAAGAGTTAATAAGTCTACTTAAAAATTTGTTTTTTTTTTAAATCTAAATAATATTATATTGCTATCTGGTGTCATTTTGTAACTTATCTGCACTACAGGAGCTTAAAAAAATATATTAATTTGAATTTAAAAATTAAAAATAAATAAAAATAAATTTCACACCTGATGCCATTTATGTCTGTGTCCTTATGTAAGGGAAATAATAGATATTCATCTCTTGTTTCAGGCTTATTTGACGTGTCATCCACCCTGTAAAATAAAGAAATAAATGAATACAAATATAACATCTTTCCCGCTAAACTGCACTCAACAGCTTCGTAACTGAGAAAATCAGTCAGGCCGGTCAGCGACATAATAATTCCTCTTATACCTCGCAGAGGATCATCAAAACATAAACCAGCAAGATCGCACCCGCATATTATACAGAATAAAGTGTTGTGACAGGAAGACATCAGTTAACCAACCTACAGTATAAATGCAATTTTACGGGACAGTAACAGATTTATTTGTCACAAATGGACTGTCTGTCCGAGTATGTTGCTTATTAGAATGCTTCTTTTTGTCTTAACGTCTAATATTTCAGTTTTCTGAAACACTTTATGGCATCATAATGTATTTTTTTACACTTGCTAGTGATAGAATATTGTCTACAGAAGAATACTAAAAGTCATTTATTGCTACACTAGAAAAATGCTTCATTACATTCTGTATCTCAGCTACATCAACTGGGTTTGCATGTTGCATATAGTTAAAGATCTGGACTAGTGTTAATGTTGTTGCCGTTTTTTTTTTTTTTTTTTCATCTTAGTATTAGTCTGTGTCATATTTCAAATGTTCTTTATAGTTGCCTTCTTTTATTTTTTATTTTGTGGTGAAAACAGACTTCCACACTTGGAAGTGCAAGTGCAACCTGCAACCAAGATCGCAAACAATATAGTAAGGATCCATGTGAGGATTTGTCACAGAGAAGGCTCGATTGCAGATTTAGTCACAGCATAAAACACAAGCAGCCACGTGAAGGAGCACAATGTTTTCATGGTTGCCAGGTTGTGAAGATTAAGTAAATCACAGGGCAGAATTATGTAAACTTGTTTCACCACAGGATAAAACTAAATTATCCCATAGAAATGTATGAGAAAGAGAAAAGCTGTTATTAGGGGTTTTATACTCTTGACATCTGACAACCCTAAGCATAGTTTTCCATAATATTTTTTTTCCTCTTTTTGTTGAACAAAACAACAGTTTTTGCTATACTGAATTGAAAACAGTTTTATTAATGTCTTTTTCATCAACAACATGTCGATATAGTCACAGTTAACATTTTGATGACGTCGGTGTCATATGTTATCTCGTCTTAGTCGTAAAAAACGTCAGCGAACATTTTTCAACAATTTTCGTTAATGAAACTCACACATATACTGCACATTTGAAAGAGTGTTTTTGTATTGACCCGTGATTATGTTAGTCAAGGAACAAGAAAACATAATCAAGAAATTGGAGAGTTGTTTGTAATGCCGTGGAGCTGGGTCTTTGAAGCATTCTTCACTTCACAGAGTTTGAATATTTAACATTATTGATGTGGCTTTACATCTTCAGGGTGTTTTATATGGAGGAATGTTGAATTGTTTACATTAAATGCTTTAAATTAGGCTGCAAATAACTGGGCCCCTAATTACACAGTGCACACTTTTATTAATGGGAATGAACTAGACGGTTCAGTGTAATGAGAAGGTCTCATAGGCTCACTGCCATTGAGGATTTCACTTCAAGACTGCTTAGCAAGAAGGAAACATGACATACAGTGTTCTTCAAACAAAATCCAGAGACTTTAAATCCCATTTTACACACTTACTCCAGCTAAAACCAGCCTAAAACTTGAAAGATGAGGGGAATCCTTCCTGAGGCTTTACGCTCTGGCAGTTACAAGAGATGGCAATAATTATCATTCTTGGAGTGTCCTTATACGTCTTCAGTGGTCTGGATATTACTCGCCTTTGTGTGAGTGTGTGTTTTGTGCATCAGTGAATTCTGTGAAGTGCTTCTATGAAGTGTATTATGAGAAACTGACGTTGAGTGTTGGTTCTTCACTGGTGGGCTGCATCCAAAAAATGGGTCACAGGTCTACTCTGATCAAATTCTGTGTTATGTGGGTGCAAATTAATCTGCTGTTTGGTAGAAACTAGTCAGATTAGGCAGAAGCCAACATGGACAGATTGTATGACAAGCTCTTATCCTTGAAAAGCATGGACAAAACTACACAAGGTTAAAAAACATATGACCCTCACAACATTAAATATGTAGTGCACCTAGGATAAACATGACTTGGTGCCATCCAGAAATGTTTTGCACAGCAAATTATTTGCTTCTGAGAAACATATAATCAGAATGGAGGAGATATTAGTAACCAAATACTAACCATAGTAAATTTTAGTACAGTACAATTTAGCATAAAAACATTGGTACAGTACATGCTAAATGTAAAAATGTAAATGCATTAATAAGAACATTTAATATTTAATTAATAGTAATTAAATAAACGGTCAGGTTTTTTTTTTTTTTTTACGAATGAAAAACAGCAAGGACACATTCGGTTGATCAAATAATAAATAAATAACATTTTAGAGAGCGTCTACAAAGACCCTACTCACGAACCCTCTGCCAACCTGTGGAACCAGGTGAGCCCTGCACCCCACACTCAAACACTCCGGCCTGCTCACAAACCCCTGAGTTGGGTCCCTGGGTTCTACCTCGCTGCCCCACTGCGGGTATTGCTGTGGTTCTGCTAGCCCCGCTTGTACGGTTTCTAAGCACCTGCTCAGCACTACCCAGCCCATCTCGTATGCTTCTACGGAACCCAAGTTCAGCGTTATCCACTTCACTACAATGAAAACAGAGATTGCAGTCCTACTGGGGCAGGACGTGATAGAGCCGGACCCTCCAGATGATATGAGGATGGGGTTTTACAGCCCTTACTTCATTGTACCCAAGAAAGGCGGTGGGTTACAACTGATCTTGGATCTGCAAGTTTTGAATCAGGCCCTTTATCGGCTACCGTTCAAGATGTTGATGCAGAAACACACCTTCGAGTGCATCCATCCCCATGATTGGTTTGCAGCGATCGACCTGAAGGATGAGTACTCTCATGTATCATTCCTTCCGCACCACAAACCTTTTCTGCAGTTTGCGTTTGAAGGATGGGCATATCAGTACAAGGGCCTGCCCTCAGACTGTCCCAGTCTCCCCGTGTCTTCATGAAAGTCACGGAAGCGACTCTGGTTCCCCTCAGAGAGCAGGGTGTTCGCATTCTCAACTATCTAGATGATTGGTGGATTCAAGCACAATCTTGAGATCAGTTGTGTGAGCACAGGGGCTTGGTGCTCTGGCACCTCAGCCTCTTGGGCTTTTGGGTCAACTGGGAAAAGAGAAAACTCTCACTGACGCAGAGGATCTCTTTTCTCGGTATGGAGTTGGATTCAGTCGAACAGATAGCATGCCGCACAGAGGAATATGCGCGGTCGGTGCTAGCCTGCTTGAATACATTCAAGGGCAGGACAGCGGTCCCACTGAAACTCTTTCAGAGGCTCCTAGGCCTAGTCCAGAGGTGGGCCTGGAAGCGTGGCACTCACCGGGTCCAAGTTACACCGGCCTGTCGCCAAATCCTCACACCGTGGTCAGATCTTACATTCCTCTGGACAGGGGTGCCCATAGAAAAGATCTCCAGGTTTGTTGTGGTTTGCATGGATGCCTTCGCCACCGGCTGGGGTGCCACGTACAACGGGCATTCAGTTTTAGGGGTTTGGATGGGCCCACAGCTGCATTGGCACATTATTTGCCTAGAGTTGTTAGCAGTGTGTCTTGCCTTGAACTGTCTCAAATGTCACTTACTAGGCTAGCACACGCTGGTCCATACGGACAACACAGCGACCGTGGTGTATATCAACTGACAAGGAGGTCTGCGCTCCCGTCGCATGTCGCAACTTGTCTGCCACCTCCTCCTTTGAAGTCAGCAGGTTCTAAGGTCACTTCGTGCTGTTCACATTCCGGGCCTGCTCAGCCATACGGTCGATGAGCTGTCTCAAGCAATGCTCCTGGGAGAATGGCGACTCCATCCACTGATGGTCCAGCTTACTTGAAGACGGTTCGGAGCTACTCAGGTAGACCTGTTTGCTTCTACAGAGACCTCTCCCTGTCAGCTTTTCTACGGGGGAACACTCCGCTCTGGCACACAGCTGGCCGCAGGGCCTACGCAAATATGTGTTTTCCCCAGTGAGCCTTCTCACTCAGACACTGTGCAAAGTCCGGGAGGGCAACAATCAAGTCTTGCTAGTGGCACCGAATGGGCCCACTCTGACCTGGTTCCCTGAACTAGAGCTCCTCGCGACAGCCCCTCCTTGGCCGATTCCTCTGAGGAAAGATCTACTGACTCAGAGACAGGGCACCATTTGGCACCCCCGTCCAGACCTTTGGAAACTCCATGTCTGGTCCCTGTACAGGACGCGGAGATTCTAGGTGACCTTCTCGCTGAGAAGACCCTGAAAATGCCCAATTGCGGTCATGCTTTCCTTTCTGCAGCAAGGACTGGAGCAAAGACTGTCTCCCTCCACCCTCAAAGTCCAGGTTGCCGCTATTGCTATGTACCATGACCCTGTGAAGGGGAAGTCTTTGGGTAAGCATGACCTCATCATCAGTTTCCTTTAAGGGGCTAGGAGGTTAAATCCCGGGACCTCTTGGGACCTAACTCTAGTGCTTAAATCGTTACAGCAGGGCTCATTCGAGCCTTTGCATTCAGTTGAGCTAAAGTTTCTTTGATTGAAAACTCATTTGCCTGCTTGCACTGGCCTCCATCAAGAGGGTAGGCAACCTGCATGCATTTTCGGTCAACGATTCGTGCCTAGAGTTTGGGCCAGCTGACTCCCAGGTAATCCTGAAGCCCCAGCTCGGCTATGTCCCCAAGGTTCCCACTACACCCTTCAAAGACCAAGTGGTGAACCCTGGCTTTGCTCTGTCCCATCCGAGCATTGAGATGCTGCGTAGACTGGACACAAAGCTTCAGGACTTCAGACCAGCTCTTTGTCTGTTACGGGGGCCGGCAGAAGTGGAATGCCGTTTCTAAGCAGAGGATGGCCCATTGGATTGTGGATGCCATAACCCTGGCTTATTAGGCACAGGGTGTGCCCTGCCCGTTCAGGTTGCGAGCTCACTCATAGCTGCTCCAGATTGTCCGTACTGTAGACCCTGCTGAGATCCTCCATCACCCTAGGCAGCTGGGCAGCTCAGAACGTTCGGTGCCAGGCCTTCATGATAAATCCGTGAGAACCATGGAATGCTGAGTTCCATATTGAGACCTAATCAGTACTCGTATGCGTATAGTCCATGGTATAGCCTTAGAGCCAGTGTTTCTCCGGCAGACCTCTGCCTTCCCAAGAGGGTTTTAATCACCTCAAATTGCTCCATATACACCTAGTAACCCTCGTTTCCTGAAGAAGGGAATGGAGAAGCCACGTCCCGTCGCCATGGTTGCTGTACCACCGCTGAGCTACTGGGTCTCCGGCTCGGCTCCTCAGCGAAAAACTGCATGTATTGCACTTGCTGCCTTCTTAGTTCATAGTGCATTAACTAATGTAAACAAATACAACTTTTGATTTGAATAATATATTAATAAATGTTGAAATTAACATTAACTAAGATCAGTAAATGCTGGAATAAAAATACTGTAAAGCTTCTTGTATTTAAGTCCATACACTGTTTTAGTTATTATTCTAAATAAGTCATAATGCATGTATTTTATGATTAATTTTTGTTAAACAACATCCACTTCAGTCTCTTAGAGATCTTGGAAGCAATGACAGTTAAAAAGCTACAGGACAGTGCAAATGATGTGGCTTTTTACTAACATGACAGTTTGCATAGGAATTAAGTGTTAACTGTGTATATATTTTTAATCAAATGTTAATTTAATCAGTGTTAAATTAAATCCATTATCATAACTGCTTCAAAATACATGCTGTTAACAAAATCATTGTTTAATCATTTACAGTTGCTGTACAGGGAGACTTTAGATATAAATTGATAACTCAGTAGGTAATGTTTTCTCATTAAAATCAGATGATTTCCAGTTGATTTAATAGGTACAATATGTGCGAATAGCAATATGACAGTGATATGGCTTCATTTACATTTACATTTATACATTTAGCAGATGTTTTTATCCAAACGACTTACAGTGCATTCAGGCTATACAATGTTTGTATTTCTTTTTAAATCAGTATGTATTTATCAGTATTCATATGTTACTATGTCCTGAGCAATCCAGTTTTCAAAAAAAAAAAAAAAATCTGTGTTACATATACCTACTGTGATGTCATGTACATACCTTTTATTATCAAAATATAGGTTTGGATTAAATATATATATATATATATATATATATATATATATATATATATATATATATATATATAAACTCTGGTTTAAACTCTGGTTTAGAATATCAGTCCAGTCTGATCCTCATATTTGATTTGCTGTATCACATAGTTGGGATTTTTCCAAATCTTTCTGCAGGTTACATCGTTACAGTAGGTGGTGAAAATGGGTTGTCTTTAAGAGTCATTGAACCAATTCAGTAAGAAACAATATGCTGCTACATGGATCATTGGAATCTCAGGCAGACCATAAAACCGTGGGTGTAAAGTAGGGGCATGACAACTAAGTTGACAACCAAATGCAGGCTTTATTTACAAACGTTGACAGACAGGCCAGGTTCAAAAACCTACAAACTGTTAACATCAAAGGCATGGACAAAAGAGTAATTTGAAAACAGGCACAGATCAGGACAGGCAGCAAAACAATGACAAACAGTCTAGGATCCAAAAACCACAAAGGAAAGTCAAGGCAAGACAAGGCACAGGAAAAACAAAGAAATAAAACATAGGCAGGAACACGGAACACGGAAACTGGAAAACATTACAGACAAACAATCCCCACTAATGTTTGTGTGTGAGTGTAACCATTATAGTCCTTCTCATATGAGACAGCTGTGAACTGATGATGAGTGTTGATGAGTCCAGATAAAGGATTATGAGAAATTGATCCCGGGGTGAGTGACAAAGGTATGGGATGGAGCTCATGGGCACTCCTGCTGGAGATCGTGACAGTGGAACATAAAAAAATGCTTGATGAATTTTATGTCATGATTCTGCCCTCATGTCCTTGATTTTCCTCTAGTCTTGAGGCAGGATCATGACAGGCCCGTGTTTTGTGTACAAGCACATGGCCTTGTCTTTGGGCCATGTGCTTGTGTTGTCTCGTTTCCTTGCCCCGCCCCCCTTGTTATCCTAGTCTTGGTCCTTATTGATTTACCTGTGCCACCTGTTACGTCTTATTAGTCTTGTGGGTTCATTGTTATTGTTACACTTTGCTACTTATTGTGATATATTGTTACTCATTGGTGCACTTAGAAGAAGACGTTGTGAGTCCTGTGATTGTTTATCTGTAGTTAGTGTTCTTGTGTTAAGAGTCTTTGTTTATCGTGTCAACCTAGTCTTGTTAAGTCATTTAGTCTCTGCCTTAGTCGTTGTTTTCCCCCTTGTGGGTTTTGTTTTCCCCTTTTTGTTGATAATAAACCCTGTGTGTTGTGATTCCTGTCTGCGCTTGAGTTCGTCCTTACCCTCCACGTGTCATTTTAATGTACTAAAACAGTCATATTAAAAGATCAAATGGAAATATAAACCATACTGTATATTTATACTAAATAAAGGTAAACAGATGAGCCCTGAGCTAAACTGCAGAAATATGAAAAATACTCTTTATGTTCATATTGTGGGTTATCTGCTTGTCTATACATAGTTGCCAGGTTCCACAGACAGAATTTAGCTCAAGCCAGTACTAGGATTTGGTTAAAGTAGGATATTTCAGCAGTTTTTATAAAAATGGCTAAAAAAAAAAAAAAAACACTACTGGTGTGAAACTTGACACAAAACAATGGCACTAACATATATTTCTGATATATCAGTGCAAGTTATTTTCAGTTGAAGTAGCTAAAATATGCATTTTAAACTGGGACTAAATGTCATCCAATGTCATTGTTTTAGGCCTAGTTTCACAGACGGGGCTTAGATTAAGCCATGATTAAATCTTAATTAAATTTGGACATTTAAATAGTTTTAATTTTTATTATTATTAATTAATTATTTTTTTATGTACCTTAGGGGGGGAAATATTATTGGTGTGCCTACAAATCAGTAGCAAATTGCTTTTAGTTACACCTCAAACATGCATTTTACTTTGGGCTTGTGAAACCGGGCATTAATATATTAATATATTAAGACACATTAAGCTAAAAAAAATGTTTTATGTGTGTTCATGTTGTTTATATGGGTTTTTACTCATTGTTTATATGGGTGATTTTAAGTGAAAAGCATTCACATGCAGATTTTTGCAGTTGTTGGTTATGCTTTTTTTATTGTTGAAATCTCCAGCCGATCAATATCAATTTGCATCATGGAAAAGAGTATCGTTCTGAATGCAAGTGATCTCACTCGTGATCTTTTATGCCACATTAGCTTCATTAGCGCTGTAATAATTTTTCCCCATAATGTATATTGTAAGCACACAGCAGCCACCGCTCATTACCTTGTGTCTTTCTTTTGCATAAAAACTAATTGTTAAGAGTTAATTGAGAAAAATAGACTGGACTACCTGTAACGAAGTATTTCTAATTTCTTATAATTTGGTCCTCCAGGTCACGTGGTTTTCTCAAGAGGAAGAGAGAGGAAGAGAAAGAGAGCAGCCGTTCATTTACGGCACACTGGATTCAAGTAGCACTCGCCCCTGGCAGCTGAAGATGATGTTACTATGGAAACAGTTTTTGCTGCTATCAATCATGGAATATCTTGCAGGTAAAATGAATTGGTAATTCCTTCCCTCTGTGGCTCTTGTGGTGTATTCACAACTATGTCTCTATCAACTTTAACTTAATCTTTTCTTAGGTAGACTATAGCAGTGTTCTGTAGCTCAGAGTTAAAAAAAAAAAAAAATCTGACTGCACATATATGATAAGTACTCCCCAAAAAAACATACCCTTGATTAATGAAGCATTATGTACTGTATGTGTTCAACCTGTCTGGTCATTTATTGTTTTTGTGTGAATCCATGGCAGACAGGAACAAATGTGCAGCATTTATTGCTACCAGTCTATGTCTTGATTATAAACGGAAGACAGTAATAGTCTCTGACGCACAGAATCAGGCTTACAGGAACAGGACGTGTTTCGGACCTAGTGAAGGGGGTTTCAATTAAGCTGTGCAGTCATTTTGATAATGAATTGAGTTGTGAGGGTTTTGGAGGCTTCGATACAATGTGTCCTCCAAGGAAATTGAACTAGTATGTCACAGTTTATGGCTCCACTTCCTACAGATGTCGGAGGGGTAATTATTTCTCTCAATATGAATTCACTGGGAATAGTCTGATTTATATATGTATACTAAACTACCCCCAGAGCTCCATCTCTTAAAGGCAAAGGTCACCTAAAAGTGATGCTTCTGTCATCTTATACTCACCCTCATGTTGATTCATATCTATGGCTTTCTTTCACCGAAGAACAAAAGAAGATGTTTTGAATCTTTTTTTACTGATTGCTCTTTTCCATGAGTCCCCGCTGAGGCTTTCAAGCTCCAAACAGGATGCAAAAGCAGCATAAAGTGGTCTGTACAACATGTGTGCTGTATTTCAGGTCTTCTGAAGCCATATGATAGCTTTGAGTGAGGAACAGATTGCAATTTGAGTCATTCTTCACCTCCTGTGAGCTGTTAATGGCTGTGACGGGATCACTGAGTCTGTGAGTTGAACTCAAGGACCAGTTTGATTTGTGAATGAATCATTCAGACTGGTTTTGTGAACTGAATGAACTGATTCATGAAAAAAAAAAAAAAATTCCAACTCCATTTTTTTTATTAGGGGTGAAAAGTGTATGTTTCATCATGATATGATCTAAAACAGGTTCTCTGAAAAAAAGAAAAAAAAAAAAAAAAAGAAAAAAGATGACAGAAGCATGCTGCAATCTGATTGTGATTTAATTTTATTTAGGGATCTATGTCTGATATACATATGTTATCTTATTTTTTAAATGGCTTTTAAGAATGTTTAAATGTATATTAAAATGTTATTGTTGTTTTACCTCTTCCTTTCATCTCCGTTTACAAAACAACATTTTACAATTACATTCAGTTCGCAATTCTACCCTTTGCGCCACCTGGCGGTAGTTTCACGAATGATTTTAACACACGACTGACTTGCAGTTAGCCACGGCGTTATTACACATTCTGGTTGTCTACCTACTGTTTTCATATTACAAAATTACAACTCGAAAATACATAAATTTTACATGAACATTTAATTAAAATTTCTGAAAATGTTAAATCCTGTATCCTAATTAAGACATCCGTAACAAAAAAAAAAAAAAAAAAAAAAAAAACACGTAGTAATAGTTTTTAATTAATAGTTATTAATTAAGAGAACAAATAATATAAAAAAAATTAAAAAATAAATCACAAATGATACTGTCAGTCTGATAACAGCTCATAACTAAAGAAGATCATTAAAGACAGTTTTTGTTGATTTCCGCTGTATGCCCAAATAGAATTTTCTTTTGTTCATGTCAAATAAGCTGAATTCAAAGCTTAAGTGTGTCTTTTTTGTTTTTTTACTAGTGTAAGTATAACATAAAGGAATTGCAAAAACTATTAATTGCAAACAGGTTTTTTTAAAGTCTGCATGAAACGGAGATTGCAATAATCTTTTCTTCTTTATTGTTATGTATATCCAATGAAACAGCTTTTTGAAGATTTTTTTAGGCTTGATTTTGTCCATTGGGAATTAATTGGTTCGTTGTTGTCCTCTCAATGGTGCACATGTCATCAGAGAATAGAGGAGGAGGTGAAGTTTTTGATGAAATGTAAAAAAAAAAAAAAAGTGGAATACAAAAATAAATGGTTTATAATAAACCCTGTAATTTTCCTTAACAATAAGACTTGTCAATCTTGAATTCAGGGCGACTTTAAAGCCATCAGGCTTTGGTCAGACAAAATATTCTTGCCCCTAAACTCACAGCATTGCTTGAGTCAATGTCACTCTCTCCAGCTGCCTAGGATACTCAGACAAACAGATCAGTGTTTTAATAGTGTCACAAAGCTATAGTGTATCTTTTGAAGGAATAAACCTTCAGTTTGACTTATATGTAATTGTCTCTACTTATTAAAAGAACAGGTATGGTGCTGTTCTTTATTTACTATTCCATTAAGTTTTAAAAGTCAAATAATAATGACACAATATAAATGACACACTGCAGCTTAAACTTTGCATTAAGATATAAATATGTAATTGTATTCTGTCGTTTGCTCTCAGAGTGTGTGGATTATAAGTCTTTCAATGGGCCGAAATGGCGAATGGAGCCCAGCGATCTGACAGTGGGCTCACTGGAGGAAGAGGCTACAATGACCTGTGACGCAAAGGGCATTCCTCCCCCTCAGTACAGGTACATTTGCATTTTCTGCTTCAGTTTTCTCGCTTTTTAATCTAGTGAGCTTTGTAATGCTTTCAGAGGGACTTACAAATAGTGTTTGTTTGCTGTTTTTAATATTGCTAACAATTCCATGCTCTAATAAACATAAAAATACACAACATCTTCAAATATTTTGTAGAGTATCACATTTTATTAGTTTATTAGTTGTGTGTGATTACTTTTAGATTTTTAATTACACATTTTTTTGTAGTTGATTTTTTTAAAATCTCTATGCCCTCCATGTTCTGTGGACATTTTTTAATGGCGCTTAATAAATCACATAGATGCTGCTGCAGATTTTGGCCGAATGAAGGTATGTGGAAAAAATAAGTAGAATAAATGCTGCCTACCATTTGGAATGGTCTTTGCATCTAAAGCGTGCTTGTAATGCCTTAACGCTGCCAACTTAGGAAGCTCACAAAGATTTGGGACATTTTTCGTCCTCTCAGTAATTTGAATGATTCTGCAACACCAATCATGCATGACGTTATGTTTATTCAAGCAGTACTGTATGATATTATTAGAATTTAATGACCAAGATGTACAAAAATTGCAACTTTTACTCCGTCTTAATGGTGAGAGTTGCCTGTGACAACAAAATGATCTTTCTTTTTGGTATTTTCAACAGTCCATTAATTTTTGCTGTATGTTCCAAATAGATATATGCCGGGGTGCGGTGTGTCACATTTTGACATCTGCATTATCTGATGGCATTGGTTAGTCAGGAATGTTCCTGTAATTTAATGGATTATGGATTTTACATCACGAGGCTGTATCTCATAGTGTCTTCCCGGGCAACAGAAGAGCCATAAAACTGCAATATTTATACCAGCTTCACACTGGCAGTGCTCAGTGAATGCATTGACATATGCATATCAATTAAACATGTGGCATGTTATGCGCCATGCATCATTCTATTTAAATCAACCTAGATCTCATAAATGCAAAGTGTACATCTTTTATTCAAAAGTCTATGCTTACTGTTTGCAGTTTGTTTCTGAAAGTCGGAAAATAGCTGATCAGAAATGCTCTTTCGCTTAGAGAATTTCTTATGCCCTTCTCAACACTGACAGTGTTTTTGAGGTCACCAGGTCACTGTGCTGCTGGGCGCTAGCCTCTTCGAAAGCACACATGATGCAATAAGATTCCAGCGACAAGCTATTTTTTTTGTCCATACCAGACATGACACGGCTAGAAGACGCAAAATTAATCACAGTCAGGAGAGCATGTGGTGGGCTCTCTCTGCAAGCACATTGTTGTCTCACAATTGCAACAGCATGGAAAATTACATAATTAAATGAATAAAACTTAAAAATATGTACACAGTAATTTATTTTCAATATATGTGATAAATTATCTTTTTGTTTTTTTTACTTTCATTATGGCTATAAAAGTCAAGCACAATGATATCCAAACTAAAATTAAATGATTTTAATATTATATAAAATGCAATCAGCTGTCAGCCATGATGGAGCAGAAATAGAAAGCAATCCAAAAACAGTTTGTAGCTTGTCACATATAGCCAACTTGGCTGATTAGGCTTTTTATCATGCCTTGTGGTGTCACGTGTCCCGCTAGGACTTTGTCTAAATAAAATCTCACAAATTAAAAGTATCGTAAGTAAAACAATTAAGTAATTCTTCTTTTTTTTTTTTTAATGAATCAGTTTGTTTTACAGCTTAAAGAATCATTGAAAGCATTTATTTTTTCAATAAATTAGCATTTCTCCTTTATTGCTTAAAAGTACTTAAAGAATTATTAATGAAACTGTTAAGGAAATCTCACACAAGACAGATCACATGATCTCCACTGATTCTGCTCCAGTTGCACACTACTCATTTGCATAAAGCGAAACGTCTCAGTTTTGTTGAATTGCAGCCAAGTCTCAATCACTCATTTCCCCAGAAAACGGCAACTCTTATTGAAAATCATTGACTTCGTCTCTCTTTCTTGCTGCAGATTGCTGTGTATGACATTGCAGTGTTTTATACTAGGCCCTGTTTACACCTGGCTTTAAGTTGTGTTTTTGTCGAGGCAACAAATCTAAATACAGCTGTAAAGCGTAAGTTTGATTTGAAGGTGAACCAATGTAAAAAGCCCACCCAGGCTCATTGGAAATACGGCATCTACCTACATTTCTGCAAAACTCGCACCTATACATACGATACACTGCAGTCACTGGTTGAAATGAACACTAGAGGCAGTAAAACAATTTTCACACAATTATGATTTAAAGGGCCAGAGTTTCGATTAAGAAAGCCTATTTTTAACACACTGTAATGCCTTGTACGATATTATGTTAGCAGTTAGCAGTTTGAACATGCTGCCAGAATAGAAAACTGATACTTGTGTAGTGTCATATATACAGTTTAATATGTATGAGTTTTGTAACTCGGTAGCTCACATAGCTCACGCAATACAGCATTGCAGTTGTGAGGTGAAGTGCTCAGGTGCAAATCCTGTGAAACTACTATTCGACCAAACAGCTCAAGCCTGCATATAACTTTTGCATTTATTAATACTATCAGGTAGGTTTAGGGTTGGGTTTGGTTTGGTGAAGGAATTTCTGTTATTTTCCAACATGATAATAACACGTAATAAAAACAGCAAAACACGCCTGTACCAACATAACAATGTGTCATAGTCACATATCGAATATACGTTTTTGCTCCTCTCACTAGACATTTAATTGAAACTGTGGCGAAATGTGTAGTAAGTCAATATTGATGTTGGAGTAACTAGCACCTATTTCCAATGAGTTTTGGTTGCACAATGTTCTTTTACCTTTCCTGATTCTAACACAAACCCACGGCATTCGGCATGGTTTTGCAGCTATCAGAGCAGAAATGAAAGTTGCTTCAAGCTTATTTCACAATATTAGAATGAGAGATCAGAACAAGTCCATACACACACCCGCCCCTCAAAGAAATCAGGAAAGTGGACGAAAGAGACTGCTGAAAACACCAGGGATAACGAGAAAGTGTCTCCCACATTTACTTGTGATCCAATCGAACAAAACACATCTTAATACCAGGTGTTAACAGGGAATTAGGCACAGACATTGTAAAGATGCAACACTCTAATCACCATCCAGAATGGTTGCTGTGCTCATCTTAGTTCAGGAACAGATTTCCTCCCCCGATTGAAAGCACATGGGTGATGGCCTTACTGTAGTCTTTATAAGCCTGTGCATTCCTCGTTTTCTTCTAATCATCTTTTTGCTCTTTCTCTTGCTGTGCCGCACGTCACGCAGAGTGGTGCCTGAGCCTTAACCTGCATACCTCTCTTGATGTGCAAATAGGGCTGAAGCACTTCTTCTCTGGCTCCTTCCTGCTATAGAGAGAAGCTGAGTTGACAGCTCTCTAGAATAAATTGCCCGGCTACAACTGAGGTTCATAAGAACTGAAGGTAGATGCACTTTTAAATTTGCTCCCCTAACTGTCAAAATATCATTTTTATCACCCAAGTTTCCTGGCTCCCTGGCAAAAAAAAATAATAATATATATATATATATATATATATATATATATATATATATATATATATAGATGAAGCAACTCCAAAGAATAAAGATTTGACAAACTTTATCAAATCTCAGTGCTTACTGGCAGCATGGGATATCAATGATGAATTGCCAAAAAGACTCAATTGAATCCGTATAAATTATCCAGTGAAGTGTGATTGCGGACAAAAATATCTTTTTGAAGTGAGTCAGTCTGCAGAGTTTAAATGAAGCATGTGCTAAAATGATTTGTGCAAGGGACAAGGTAATTGCTTGAAAGAATACATCAAACCCTGAATTCAAAACATCCAGTCTTTCAGAGTTATATTAGAAATCCCAAACTCCTGTCCTGCTGCGGCTTGCATGAGAAATGAGTTTCCTTAATAGATGCATCCTTTCTTAGTGAACACAAATACAGATCAAAATGATATTTTCGACTTCAAGCATGAATAACAAAAGTCCTTGTGCACCATTTTGGCAGACTTCTTATGTTTTGTGAATACTAGGGCTTGGTGTCTTGGTACTAAAAACAGTCTTCATGCTGTATATGCATTAGAGGAACCATAAGTTCAGCCAAACAGCATAGGTGTAATTTCGAAAGTGTTCCTAAGTGTTCTTTGTGGTTCATTGGTGGTGGAAAATGACAATGATGCTTTTGCTTGCACAAAAACATGCACCCTCTTTTATATTGCTTATTTGTGACCACAAATTAGTCCAGTGAAATTGAAAAACGAAACGCAAACAAAATTTCTGATATACATCCACTGACAAACAGCAGCAAATTCTGTTTATTTGGATGGGTTATAACTTGGATCCCAAATTCATACTTAAAGCTTTAACAGCCAAAGCGAAAATGTATGTAATTCTACAGAATCTTCTGAAAGCATGTTCAGGACGATAACTTTAAAGTTTAATAATAAATAAAACTTCTAGGAGAATGGGAAAGTCCACATCGTAGCGTTATCATGATAAAATCGTTAAAATATCTTTTTGATATCTGGCGTCTTTTTTGAAGCTGCCAATGTGTTTTACATTATAATCCTATGGAATAAACCGTGTTTTTAAAAAAGTCCTAAGCGCTTTTTAAAACGCCACCGCCGGAGTCTTTTTCTGCAGCTCAGAGCATCTTTTCAAGTTGAAAAAATGTCAACTTTTTTCAATCTTTTTGACAGCTGACCAATGACAAGTGAGTGGCAAGTTTTAAATTAAGAATCATTATATTTAATTCATACACTGAAGACTATGCAGTGTTTTATTTTTACATTTGATTATTCTGTTGCTGTAATATTTCTTACCATGTTAAATAAACCTTAAACCCGGCCGAGTGAATGCAGTTAATTTTTATGTGCTCGGTTTTTTTTTTTTGGGGGGGGAGGGGGGGGGGGTTAACCGTTTTGAAGCATTGAGAGTGTCTGGCCTGCATTGTTTTCCCATGTGTGTATGTGTGTCTGTGTGTGTGTGTGTGTGTGTGTGTGAAAGCAGAGATTACTCCCCTGAAACACACGATGCCCTGCCACAGCCAGAGACTGGTCTCCAGGGCAGTCCACAGGTGTTGAAGATCTGAGCACCATGAGGAGAGCAGACAGATGAGCAGATGAGCCTGGTGCTTTGGATCCCACACCAGCAGTCATATCAATGATGTCACTCCCCCATACAAAATTGATATGAACAGCACAGGGTCGATTCAAGTTCAGCCTTAGCCACACTGGAGACTTGGCACTTTCCAGACAATCTCTGAGGCGAACGTAACCCCACTTCACACCTCCCTTCACTTTATCTCTGTTTTCTCCTGCCATCACTGCCTGTGCGGATGTGTCACTTATTTACCGCTGTGTGTCAAGTGCCCTTGTTCGGGCCTCACTTGCCTCACTACTATTTTTAACCAACTGAAAACTGCTTATTGACATTGGAACGTTTCTTATTTGCTTTGCTCATGAAGACCTCACATTAGAAGCAGATGATGATTTGAGTAGAGCGAGAAAGCTATTACATTCTTAGATGTCAAGAGCATTTTGTTTTTGGCCCTTACACTGATCCCTGCTATGTTCATGACATTTACAGCTGCTCTTAGAGATAAACATGCTAAAAAGAAAAGATAATACATATACATGGGTGAAAACAGTAAGAGGCTGTGACTGGAACCAATGCATTGAGTCGAGTGATATTCCATCATATTTGCTCATTTATGGATGTATGGTTAACCTGTTGTGCCATCGGCCAAAGCCACGCTTGACAGCAAATAGGCATTCTTAAGAATAAATTTGTGAATTTCACAGCGTGGGTGGTGAAAACCAGATCATTGCCTTCCTTGTCTGTCATTCTACCTCTAAACTGCGCATTTTCAGGGTTCCCACGCATCCTGAAAAAAACATGTACAATTTTCCAGTCCAGGAAAAAAATATGGAAAATGAGTAAAAATGTTAAATATCCTGGAAAAATCCTTGTTATCCTGGAAAATTATATATTTTTTTAAATAATTGTTTTCCTTTAGCCAAGAAGAACAGTATATGTCCCAAAACAATTCATGTTAGAAAATATTTGAATGGCCATAAATCGTATCGGCCTGTTTTGTTTTTTGTTTTTTTTCTCCAAATGTGCATTTAGAAACCAGTTCCTTTGTTTTATTTCAGCCAATCTCTGTTCCAGACTTGCACACAAACTGTATTGCAAGCATTTTCCAAAATGTTATTTGTGTGGAAATATTACAAAGTCTGTAAACGGCCAGAGATGTTGAAGATGCTCACAAAGAGGGGAAAATACTATATCAGACAGAGCAGCTCACTTGGCTCACTTAACTGGTGCGATCAGCTCGCTTTTTTCTTATCAGTGCGAAAGACACTAAAAATTATCTTTCGATTTTGGTCACACAGTTAAGTGTTATACATCATTCGAAACTGTTAAGTGTATACTTATTTTTGTTAACACTCAACATAACAACAACATTTTGTCCTTTTATAAAGTAAAGAAAACAAACAGGGTGAGCTTTTTGACTTCTTAGTCTCCTTGAATAACTTTCTGAAATGCGTCACTGAAATGAACTGAAACTCAGCGAATACTCAACAAACAGGCATGAGAGATGTATCTTATAGAGAAATGTCTGCTTTAAAATTAAGTCATGTTGAAAACAAATATTCTTTAAGTAATCTGTATGAAGCCAACCTAAGGTCCAGTCCTTCCCGTCTGAGCTCATTATCTTTAATGTGATCACGTCAACGCACATCGCGCTATTCTTACGGTTATCATCCACATGGGACTCGCAAATATGTAAATACCCATTTCACTTCAATAAACAAAGAACCGAGATTCACCAAGTTCATCTACTGTTCTGCATTGTACTGTACTGTTCTGGAAGAAGATGTGCTGAGAGGAATAAGCCAGATTGTACTTGAGAAGAAGAGTGCGATGCAACGCATGGCTTGAGCAGCAGAAGAGATAATATCTGATGAGTAAGTCATATTCGTATTTGCATCAGTTAACTTGTTATTGTGACCAACTTGGACACATTTACTAGTTGGGTTTTTCCAAACTATAAATCCAAACTAAAATATTTGAAATCGCATGAAATATTTTGTTTTATAATAGGCACATTGTATCTATATTTTGTACGACGCGAGGATGTATTTATGCTGTATATAATATAACACAATATGATATAAAAGTAAAAAGAATGTTTACACTGTAACTTGATGAATGTTATAGTCTAAGAACATTTAGATCAGTGTTTATTATTACACTATTTATTTATTACACTACTCCCACGAATAGTTTAACGTGCTAAACATTAATTCATTTCTCAGACATAAGTGTCATTTTTTACAATAGTACAAAGCATGCGAGAGTCTATTACTATATATATATTAGAAGTGGGCATAGATTAATTTTTTAATCTAGATTAATCTCACTGTGATCTTGAAATTAATCTAGATTCATCTAGATTAAAATGGCTCATTCGAATTCTGCCGAAGGCATTCAGAATATGTGTTACCCAAATAAAATTGACAAACAGTAAGTCTTTGAGGAGGGGTTTATCAAGCTAGGTGGTGCATTAGAAAAGGGGCTCATCTCCTGTTTCCAAAATGTATCACAAAGTGCTTGAAAAATCTGTAAACTAATTCCACATTGCACAAGGTGCAATCAACCTAACACCTGTTTCACACCAATGTTTAAGTTTTTTTTTTTTTCAAGTTTGTAGGTGTCAAGGTACAGAAACTAAATAATTAAATGTAAAAAAGCACTGGATAGTCTTCAATGTAAAAATTAAATATACAATCAAACCTACATTTATTCAGACACCTTCAACATTTCTCACATTATTACAGTTTTGCTATATATATCAAAAAGTATATGTTGTTTCTGAATAATTTTTGTTTTGACTGTTAAAACTACAAAGAAATTTGGTCAAGAGCAGTGAGTGATTTTTCATTTTCATTTTCTTGGATTAACATTACAGCAGCCAGTAGCTAAATTAGACGCGGTCACTTTAAGAGACGATGAACGCATCCAATATAATACACATCCCATTTTTTTCCTCAACTGTTTACTTTCACTTAAGAAATAACGTACAATTTTTTCGAGCATAATTTCCAAGGTGGATATTTTGACATATCTTGTATGTATTTGGCGGCACAAGAGCAAAAATAAGCAAATTCGATGTTCTAGTGTTTTGAGATGCCTTTCTCTGCGCGATTCCTGAACACCAGAACACCGTGGTGTTGAATTGGGCTGTTTGTTCAAACTGCGATTTGCATTTGTTCGTTCGGGTGCAGGAGGAACTTCGAGGTGAACTTCGCAGAAGAGAGCTCGGTTCAGTGTCGCTGTCTGTGATATGCGGCTCTCTCTCTCGTGCGCACCTAACGGCACGCGCTACTCTGTTCAGCTTATCCGCGTCTAGTTTTTGGATGCTTTAATGTTTAAATCGACAAGCGGCAAGGCTTAACAACACGTGAGAAAGATAAGCTTTCGTGACGATGCGCAGCAGTGGCCCGTCAACTGTCCTGAGCATCTTTTTAGGCTTTCCTTTTATCAGTCAGTTATATAAAATATCAAGGTGAAAGTCATCATAGCTTGCTTAGTATAGACCCAGCTCCCAACTTTGAGAATAGATTAACGGCGATATTTTTTTTATTGCCCGTTAAGAGTCTCGCATTAACGCAGCACGTTAACGGCGATAACGGCCCACCAGGAATATATATATATATATAATTCTCCTGATATCAGCATGCTCACAGATTTTCTTTTTCTTCTTCTTCTTAAAACAAGCTCCTACTACTGAATTGACTACTGAAAGGAGCAGCAAACACTGGAAATATCAGCAATGGTTTACGTGTTTTACTTGTTGAACAGAATCTGTTTCCTGGAATGACACAAAGTCTGTTGACGTCTCTGTGTAATGAGTGTGCTCAGTAGTGTGTCTTTGACCTTCACTGTGTTTATTTTGATTATACTGTGTTGTAAATAAAGAATAAAGAAAAATGATCTAAACTCCCATTATTTTACTCTCTTCGCATTCTTTCTTACCTGCCTCAGTCACATTTACACTGATGGGCCATTAGGGGAGGTGCCTTTTGTGTTTTAGGATGTGTATCACTACATTTTCATTGCCACTGACACTCCCTCACATACGGCCTTTCTAACACAAAATAAAAATCAATATATTGTTTTCTGTGATTGAGTGAGCTTGATGATTTTCACTTCATTTTTAAATAATGGGTTTTACAGGGGGGGGAGTTGTGGCCTAATGGTTAGCGACTCGGACTCGCAATCAAAGGGTTGTGAGTTTGAGTCTCGGGCTGGCAGGAATTGTAGGTGGGGGGAGTGCATGAACAGTGCTCTCTCCACCCTCAATACAACGCCTTAGGTGCCCTTGAGCAAGGCATCGAACCCCCAACTGCTTCCCGGGCGCTGCAGCATAAATGGCTGCCCACTGCTCTGGGTGTGTGTTCACAGTGTGTGTGTGGGTTCACTGCTTTGTGTGTGTGTGCACTTCAAATGGGTTAAATGCAGAGCACGAATTTTGAGTATGGGTCACCATACTTGTCTGAATGTCATGTCACTTCACGTCACGTCACGTCACTACAGCCTTGTTTCAGCTACATTTTTTCCCAAAACTTACTAACCAGGCATAATCTTTTTTTTTTTCTATTTTTTTTTAAACATTTACATATTTTGATGTTGATACAGAACTTATTTGGCAGTTTCATGCTTTAACCCAAGATATATTAACAAATAAAGATGCCCCCCAAAAAAACTCTTGCTGTAGGTCAAGACAGAACAAAGAGCATTTTAAAACTTTATCATTGAAAATGTTTCCACAAGCATTATCCATATTGATTTCCTCTGAAATACAGTTCTTTAAAAGGACAAGAACAATAGCATATTCTTTAACTGGTCATTTAAATTTTGAAGAAATTCAGTGATAACAAATATCCATGCACTCAGAAATAAAGGTACAAAAGCTGTCATTGGGCCGGGACCTTTTTTGAAAAGGTACACCTTTGTACCTATTAAGTTCTGATATGTACCTTTAAGGCACCAAAAAGGACCCTTTAGGTACAAAAATTTACCTTTGAAAAGGTACCATCCCAGTGACCGCTTTTGTACCCTTATTTCAGAGAGTGTTCATTAACCATTTGCCCAAGTATGATAGAATAAAGATTTGTTTTTAAATCCTATGTCCTTGTTATTCCATGCGAAATAACTGAGGAATGAAACACTGTTTATATGCTAGCAGGCCTGTTTAACAGGAATTTTGTTGACAGAAAAATTACATTTCAACAAAAAGTCTATGCCTCCAATAGTATTGAATATTTGATTAGGGAATACAGTCCAAGGACTTTCTCTGTTCTTCATATACTCTATTAACCATATAATATGTAACCATGAAAGCGTGTTTTTCTCAAAATAAAGTTCTCATCTCGATCTCCAATAATCTTAGGAAGCACATCTAGTGATAATGACGTATATATAGCTCCGCCTTTGACAATAATACCCTCCCAAATATTGAGATATCCCTCATTAACCACAAATTAATTTTCTTCTTTGTTTTCTAAAAAAAATTAAAATTGAACTGACACCTGTTTGTTTGTTTGTTTGTTCATTTGATTATTTTACAAATTACTACACCTAGATATGTTAATTCATGTTTTACTGGAATAACTCTGTATTGCTGTCTTTAATGGGAAACAATACAGATTAATATAAATTTATTTTAAGGCCTGAAACACCAGTGAATTCCTCAATATATCTAATTATTTTTTTGGTACTTTAAAAAAAAACTGCAGTGTAATTAGAAAACTGTGTAATACATACAGAAATCCTATGTATTTTACAGAGCAGAGGTTATGTTCTGTTTTGTCTCATCTAGAATATTTTTGACTATGCCATTAAAAATAATTTACACCTAAAGCATATATTACATTATCCCTTAATCAAGTTTATTTTAAAAGGATGTGATAATTTGATAACCAAGAAATTGCTAAAGAAACATCTCTTCTGTCTACACTTGACCCTCTAACATTAAAACTATTTATTCTATTTCTATCTACTCGTTTTCATTTTATTAAAAAAAGTAACCCTCTAACACCATCTACTTTTTATCTACTTGTTCTAACTTTTTAATTATTATGAGAAACAAATAACTTGACCCTCTAACACTAGCTGTGTCTATTTTCTCTTTTCTATCAACTTTATTTAATTTTTACTTGTTATAAAAAAAGAAGGAAAAAAAAACATTGTGTGCGTTAGACTAACCGGGACTTGACAACACTTTCCGTATATATTGTTGCTCATTTGTTGTTTTTTATTGCTTCTATTGTCCTCATTTGTAAGTCACTTTGGATAAAAGAGTCTGCTAAATGAAAATGTAAATAATGTAAAAATTCACTTAAAAAAGGTTTCTTCCAGTACAGCTATAAACAGGAGGAACTTCACTGATGCCAAGCTACAGGTGTTGTTCTGTCTGGTACAGTAGTGCAGCATTATTGTGGTCACAGTTTTGTCCCAGCATCATAGGAACAACTGCTGTGGGACAGTGATACAGGGAGGACATCATTTAACAAGCTGTGAAGATAATTTAACTATAACAAAAGGCATGTATTAATATTATATTTAAATACTTGTTACATGTTTGAAATTGAAATTAAATCAGACTTAAGATAATATCTTGCCTTTCCTTACTGGCCTGAAACACTGACAACTCTCATTATCACCTTATTCCTGTTGGAATTTGAAAAATGATTCAGTTAATATCCAAAAATCGTATGCTTTGCATAAATAAGCACATCAGTCAAAATGAATACAATGTAAGTTATCTGGATAGATCAAAACAAATAATGAAATGAAAATATAGCTGCAAGCAGCGATGGCGGGCTCAAGCCACCAATGCCATCACCACCCCGGTGGCATCAGGTAAACTGTGCCCAGCGGGCACATGCATTCACAGTATCCCTCTGGCAGTGAGGTTTTAAAGGATAGAGGGGAGCGTAGAGGGGAGCGTGCATTTGCAGTGGCTGGGCCACGACTCTGGAATACCCTGCCTTTAGAGATCAGACTGGCCCCTTCCTTGTCTATTTTTAAATCTTTGCTAAAAACTTTTTTATTTTCCTTAGTGTACTGACTACTGTGTTATGCTACATTTTGAAATGGGTGGTTTTAAATTTTTTGTCTGGTCTATTTTTATGTATGTGTAATATTCTTGCTCTTATGTTAAAGCACTTTGGTCAGCCAGGAGGCTGTTGTAAATGCGCTATACAAATAAATTGAACTTGAACTTGAACTTGAACTTGATATGGCAGTTAAAGGGTTAATCCGAATCATCTAGACTTTAAAATCACATTCACAGAACAATATATATATATATATATATATATATATAACTTTAGTAACACTTTACAATAAGATTTCATTTATAAACATTATGTTAACATGAACAATATTTATATAGCATTCATTCATGTCAGTTAATATTCCAAACTTAAACATTAAAACATTGTTTTATTGTGATTTTTTTCCAAGCACATTTTACCAATTCCAAACCATATCAATCTTAATAACTACCATTATTTTTTATTTAATCATTTATGAGTGCTATACAATAGTCCAGGAAAGCTGGAAGAGAAAAACAGGTCAAGAAGAACTGACAAAAGAATTGCAAAAGAATTAGGAATTAATGTGAAGATTAATTTTTAGTCAATTCTGCAAGACAGACTTTCAGGAAAGGAGGTGGAATAAAAATGAGCTCCTAAATCTTAATCCCGGATTCTGGAAGATATATTCCTCAAACCATCGGACAAGAGAAGGTGGTGCTGGTCCTTCACGAGTCACTCTAATCTGTTCATTAAGCCTATATATAAAGTCTTAATATATAGTATTTCACAATACTTCATGGTATTCTAATTAAATATTTTTTTGGAATCTTAGATCTCTCAGAACCTGACACCGAGTAATTCTGAGACTCCAGGAAAGTGGGAGTTCTGTAAAATGTTGGCGCTGGAGACTAAATGCTCACTGATAGTTTCACACCTAATTCACTTAAAACACACACACACACAGTGACAGAGGGACAGAGTGACATCAGATGTATGTTTTTTAATTTTCTGTCATCCATATAATGTTGTATAGTCATGAAACTATGCATATTTCCTCAGAATGACTTGTCTTCTATGTGTACATTTTTTTGAAGTGTTTAGAAGCTGCACTTTTTTTTACTGGTTCCTTTTTTACTATTATTTCAAAAAATCACCACGACAAAACCATTCAAGCTATCCAAAATTCATTCACACCTGTTCTGTAAGATTAATTCTTTAAACAGTGGTAACAGAGGATGTGGTGCTGAACCTTCAAGAGTCACTTAAAACGTATCTGTCCATAAAGCCTATTAAGAATTATTCTTAATATACAGTTCACAATACTTCAGCTTGTTATTCTAATTAAGTGAGGGTCATTTTATCAGTAAAATTCCTAAAATACATATTATTTTATTTGAAAGATTTCTATAAATTATTTAAATCATACTCGTTTCTCCAATAATTATTTAAAAGTAATCCTATAGCTCCCTCTGGTGGCCATTATAGGTACTAAGAATTGCAAGCTTGATTTATAAGTTATGATAGTTTTAATTTTATGCTGGCTCTTGAAAATGATAAAGCTATGAAACTTACTGTGCTTCCTTCAAATGAGGACTTCTACTTATATAAAAAATTATGAAGAGTTAGCATGAAAAATTTTAAAGATATAGTTAAATAACTATTGTATTTTTTATGTTACTTTAATAAATCTCTATGGCAACACCATTTAAGCTATCCTAAACCCATTCACAATTTAACATCTCAGTATATTGGCATCATGTTGAAAAAGGAGTATGGAGTAGTATGAGGAGGAGTATGAATTCATTTACAGGCTGATTTTATCATAAATCCACAATAAAATTTCTGAGTTCTGTATCAATCTGTGTTGTTGTTTGTTTATTTTTATCTTTTATTTTTCATAGGAAGATAACTGACCCTTTACTCTCCTTTTTAATAAATGTGCTTATAAACCAAGGACAAGCTATTTATAGCTGTATTTATAAACTGCTTACTACTGACTATTAATATTGGGACAAGGCTTTATAAAGCATGAACTGACTATTTACTAATGAGTGCAGTTATTATAAAGTGTTATCAATGCATTTGCTAATGTTAACAAATTAGACATTATTTTACAGTGTTATCAAATCCTTAAATGACTCATAAGCATTTGTGAAAGTTCTGCTTGCATTACAGCTTAGTATTGATCTGTGAGCTGAACAGATTTACTGTTACATCCATGAGATTATGTAAATTCAAATAAATATAATGTCACAGGATGTCATAGGTCAGTATCAAATGAGTTTGAAATTATTATTTGCAGCACAAATAAGTTTTTTTTGGGATTTTTAAAAATCCCTAAAACTGTCAGAAAAAGGTTAAGGCCTAAGCTATTTCTATGTGAGTGGCTAAATTTATTTTGGTTTTTATAATTGTAATACACAAACTATGAAATTATACAAAATGTATAAAAAGGTAAATAAATAAATACGCACACATTAAAAAAGCAGGAGAGAAGCAAGTGACAGAAGCAAGTGGTAAATGTGGTCACTTTAATATTCAAATCCAGTAGATCCAGTTTATGTTCACGTGGCTGTTTTCGTTTATATTCGCCAAGCTATTATGTATTTTGAAATAATCTTGTCCGTGATGTGTTCGTTCGTACGACGAAAGCCAGAATCCTGCAGCTCGAGAGATATATGTTATTCTGCCAGTCGCGCTTTCAAATAGTCTTGCACACTTAAACAGGTCACAAACACCTGCATTTAGCTCTTGTAGTGTTACAATGGGTTTATTGTGTGCATTTGTGGTAATATTTTATTTAAAAAAGCTCTTAAACAAGAATAAATTCGTTTGTTTTGAGCTGGACACTGTACGCGCTGATCGGAGGCGGTGATTTCAGATAGGCAGCCACAAATATTTCATTTTCACACAAACAGTTCAAAAACATCTTAATTTAGCTCTTGGTGTGTTCTAATTGGTTGATTGTGTGATATCGCTGTAATAATTTATTTTTAAAAGCTTTAAAACAGGAATAAATTCGTTTTCTCTGAGCTCTTTACTCCAGACGCTCGTGGTCACAGCGGTGATTCATCTCTCCTATTTCTCACGTATCTCTGGCCAGAAATAATTTATCCATGAGCCCTGAACCGGTAATAATCAGATATGTTGGTTTAGCTTGTCAGTGTGAATTAAATCTAAGTATTTATTTGTATTTTTAACCGATTTAAAAGTGAAAGTAAAAGTCCGGGAATTGAACCTGTAGGGGCGCTATTTCTCTCAGACAATGGAAGTCTGAAGCACATATACTCAAACAGAGGGACAAAGTGAGATGAGATGTCTGACAGTTTTTAAATTTTCTGTTATCCATACAGTGTTGTAAAGTCGTGAAACTATGCATATTTCCTCAGAATGACTTTTTCATCTGTATGAAAAAATTCTTTGACGTGTTTGGAAGCTGCAATTTAAAAATACAATAATGATTCCCTTTGTAAGGTCATTTCAAAAAATCACCACGGCAAAACCATTCAAGCTATCCAAAATCCATTCACAATTTAAGTTCCTATCAGAAATACTGATGTGTGTTCAGAGTTTTGTGAAATTCTAAGTATGTTATTTGCCTCAAAATCACCTGAGAAGTATTCCAGTTTGACATGTTGCCACGGCAACAATTTTTTAGATATCAATATCCCCCTTGCAGATTTATATCGGCTGTGTTTTAACATTATTCTGATGAAGTTTGAAGCAAATCGAGTAATAATAAGATGCTGAATTCAAATCATTTTGAAAATGACACACTTCCTTCTGCCAGTTGGTGGCGCTATAACTTTGACTCCTAATAGTCACATATATGCGATCGACATCATACAACGAATAATCTGATGAAGTTTGATTAAAATCAGGAAATGTATGTGGACGGTATTAGACACTTCCTGTTTCTCATTTCTCGCCATAATTTCAACGCCTCGCCACGAGCAAACCGTTCGAGATATCAAAAATCCCCTGGCAATTTTTCATCCCCAGTGTCTTGAGATCATGTTGACCAAGTTTGGCGGCAATCGAGCAAAAAACCTATGACAAGTATTTCAAATTCCAGAGCATGCGCTTTTTACATAACTCTAAATAGCTGACTTCCTGATGGGCGGAGCCTATGACATGCAATACGAAAGTTGTTCGGCACGATGAGATCTATATGTGTACTGAGTTTCATATGAATATGTGCAAGTATGTGTGAGCTATACATCAACATTTCTGACTGTGTTCCAGGGGGCGCCGTAGAGCCCCTGTGCCACGCCCGGGTCCCAGCCTCTGCAGGCTCCTAAAGGCCACAGATTCCAAAGTGTGCGCAAATTTTCAAGAGTTTTTGAGTATGTTAAGGACCCCAAAAGCCCCCACAACTTTGACGAAAAATTTGAATACTAAACCCTAAATAGCCAACTTCCTGTTGGGCGGAGCCTATGATATGCAATACAAAAGTTGTTTGGATTGATGAGATTTATATGTGTACCGAGTTTCATACGTCTACGAGCAAGAATGTATGATATATGGCCCTCCATATTCCAGGGGGCGCTGTAGAGCCCCTGTGCCACGCCCGTGTATCAGTCTCTGCCCGGCCCTAATGGCCGCAGGTTCCAATCTGTGTGCCAATTTTCAAGACTTTTTAAGCATGTTAAGGGCCCCAAAAGCCCCCGAGACGTTGGAAAAAAATAATAATAATAATAATAATAATAATAAATATAGCTGCAAGCAGCGATGGCGGGCTCAAGCCACCAATGCCATCGCCACCCCGGTGGCATCAGGTAAAGTGTGCCCAGCGGGCACATGCATTCATAATATCCCTCTGGCAGTGAGGTTTTAAAGGATATGGCAGTTAAAGGGTTAATCCGAATCATCTAGACTTTAAAATTACATTCACAGAACAATATATATATATATATATATATATATATATATATATATATATATATATATATATATATATATATATATATATTTATAACTTTAGTAACACTTTACAATAAGATTTCATTTATAAACATTGTTAACATGAACAATATTTATATAGCATTCATTCATGTCAGTTAATATTCCAAACTTAAACATTAAAACATTGTTTTATTGTGATTTTTTTCCAAGAACATTTTACCAATTCCAAACCATATCAATCTTAATAACTACCATTATTTTTATTTAATCATTTATAAGTGCTATACAATAGTCCAGGAAAGCTGGAAGAGAAAAACACTTTATATTCATGTGTGTAGAATTATTAGGCATGTTTTCTTTTGCAGATGGAATGCGCTAAAAAAGAGTTTTAACTCAAACTGTAAAGTCGAAAATTATGAAATACCCATGAGAAATATCAAACACAAATGCAATACAGAAATGGATAAGTTAAGACTTGACCATTGTACAAAAAATGCTGACTGGGTCATGAGGTCAGAAAAGAAGAAGAAAAAAACAGGTCAAGAAGAACTGACAAAAAGAATTGCAAAATAATTAGGAATTAATGTGAAGATTAATTTTTAGTCAATTCTGCAAGACAGACTTTCAGGAAAGGAGGTGGAATAAAAATGAGCTCCTAAATCTTAATCCCGGATTCTGGAAGATATTCCTCAAACCATCGGACAAGAGGAGGTGGTGCTGGTCCTTCACGAGTCACTCTAATCTGTTCATGAAGCCTATATATAAAGTCTTAATATATAGTATTTCACAATACTTCATGGTATTCTAATTAAATCATTTTTTGGAATCTTAGATTTCTCAGAACCTGACACATTGTAATTCTGAGACTCAAGGAAAGTGGCAGTTCTGTAAAATGTTGGCACTGGAGACTAAATGCTCCCTGATAGTTTCACACCTAATTCACTTAACACACACACACACACACACACACACACACACACACATTACCCACAGTGACAGTGGGACTGAGTGACATCAGATTTATGATAGTTTTTTAATTTTCTATCATCCATATAGTGTTGTATAGTCATGAAACTATGCATATTTCCTCAGAATGACTTGTCTTCTATGTGTACATTTTTTTGAAGTGTTTAGAAGCTGCACTTTAAAAAAATAAAAGACATTTACTGGTTACTTTTTTACTGTTATTTCAAAAAATCACCACGACAAAACCATTCAAGCTATCCAAAATTCATTCGCATCTGTTCTGTAAGATAAATTCTTTAAACAGTGGTAAAAGAGGATGTGGTGCTGAACCTTCAAGAGTCACTCAAAACGTATCTGTCCATAAAGCCTATAAAGAATTATTCTTAATATACAGTTCACAATACTTCAGCTTGTTATTCTAATTAAGTGAGGGTCATTTTATCAGTAAAATACATAAAATTCATATTATTTTTCTTTGAAAGATTTCTATAAATGATTTAAATCATACTTGTTTCTACAATAATTATTTAAAAGTGATCCTATAGCTCCATCAGGTGGCCATTATTGGTACTAAGAATTGCAAGCTTCATTTATAAGTTATGATAGTTTTAATTTTTTGCTGGCTCTTGAAAATGATAAAGCTTTGAAACTTACTGTGGTTCCTTCAAATGATGACTTCTACGTATATAAAAAATTATGAAGAGTTTGGAATGAAAAAAATTAAAGATATAGTAAAATAACTATTGTATTTTTTTATGTTACTTTAATAAATTGCTATGGCCACACCATTTAAGGTGTCCTAAACCCATTCGCAATTTAACATCTTCAGTATATTGGATTCATGTTAAAAAAAAGTTTGGTGTGAACTACTTGTGTCTTCTTGGAGGAGTATGAATTCATTTACAGGCTGATTTTATCATAAATCCACAATAGAATTTCTGAGTTCTGTATCAATCTGTGTTGTTGTTTGTTTATTTTTATTTTTTTATTTTTCATAGGAAGATAACTGATCCTTTACTCTCCTTTTTAATAAATGTGCTTATAAACCAAGACAAGCTATTTATAGCTGTATTTATAAACTGCTTACTACTGACTATTAATATTGGGACAAGGCTTTATAAAGCATGAACTGACTATTTACTTTTTGAGTTTGAAATTATTATTTGCAGCACAAATAAGGTTTTTTACGATTTTTTAAAATTCCTAAAACTGTAAGAAAAGGATAAGGCCTAAGATTTCTATGTGAGTGGCTAAATTTATTTGTTTTTATAACTATAATGCATAAACTATGAAATTATACAAAATATATAAAAAAGTACAACAGTTATTGTTTTCCAATGTTTTTTAGCCTACTGCAATCATTCTAAACAGCTTGAATAAAACCTGTTAATATTTATTATAGACCACTGTAACTGTGTATAATCTAACAAACAAGTTTATTATGAAAATAAAAGTGTGTACACCAGATAAATTGGACGATAAAGAAATTGCTAACAATAGTATAATAGAGCATGTTTTATGTTTTTAGGCGTTTAGATGCAGAAATGGACAAATCAAATGTAAAATAAAATGTAATTGATTTAATTAAATATAGATTAATTCTTGTTAGAGCAAAATAATAAATAAATAAATACGTACACACATTAAAAACGCAGCCAAGATGAATGAATTACATTTTTTATATAGATTAAAATTGAAGACAGAAGCAGCTGGTATATGCGGTCACTTAATATTCAAATCCAGTAGATCCACTTCAGATATATTTCTCAACGGTTTATGTTCACGTGGCTGTTTTCGTTTATATTCGCCAAGCTTATGTTTTGAAATAATCTTGTCCGTGATGTGTTCGTTTGTACGACGAAAGCCAGAATCCTGCAGCTCGAGAGATATATGTTATTCTGCCAGTCGCGCTTTCAAATAGTCTTGCACACTTAAACGGGTCACAAACACCTGCATTTAGCTCTTGTAGTGTTACAATGGGTTTATTGTGTGCATTTGTGGTAATATTTTATTTAAAAAAAGCTCTTAAACAAGAATAAATTCGTTTGTTTTGAGCTCGACACTGTACGCGCTGATCGGAGGCGTGATTTCATATAGGCAGCCTCAAATATTTCATTTTCACACAAACAGTTCAAAAACATCTTAATTTAGCTCTTGGTGTGTTCTAATTGGTGAATTGTGTGATATCGCTGCAATACTTTATTTTTAATAGCTATAAAACAAGAATAAACTCGTTTTTTTCTGAGCTCATCATTCCAGATGCTCATGCTCAGAGCGGTGATTCATCTCTCGTGTTTCTCACGTATCACTGACCACACATCCATTATTAATGAGCCCTGACCTGATAATAATCATATATGTTGGTTTAGCTTGTCAGTGTGAATTAAATCCAAGTATTTATTTGTATTTTAACCGATTTAAAAGAGAAACTAAATCTCCGGTAATTGCACTGTAGGGGCGCAATTTCTCTCAGACAATGGAAGTCTGAAGCACATATACTCAAACAGAGGGACAGAGTGATATGAGATGTCTGACAGTTTTTTAATTTTCTATTATCCATACAGTGTTGTAAAGTCGTGAAACTATCCATATTTACTCAGAATGACTTTTTGTCTGTATGAAAAAAGGTTTTGAAGTGTTTGGAATTTAAAAATGCAGGAAAATTAATAATTCCAGTTTTACTGTCATTAAAAAAATCACCACGACAAAACCGTTCAAGCTATCCAAAATCCATTGGCAATTTAAGTTGTTTAAAATGTTTTGGCATCATGTAGACAAAGTTTGGTGTGTATAGTGTTACTCTCCTCTGAGCAGTATGCATTAATTCACAACTAAATGTAAAAAAAATCCACATTCAAATCAAAATAGCTGACTTCCTGTTGATCGTAGCTGATGACTGTGAATTAGAAAGTTGTCCGTCTTGATAAGAACAATTTTTTTACCGAGTTTGGTGTCTGTAGCTAAAACTAACCCCCCACTTTTGACAAAAGGTGGCGCTATAGAGTGCCTCTTCCACGCCCTCCTTATGAACTTTTGCCAGTGTCTAGTTATCATAAATACTGATATGTGTTCTGAGTTTGATGAAATTCTAAGCATGTTAATATGCCTCAAAATCACCTGAGAAGTATTCCAGTTTCACATGTTGCCACGGCAACAATATTTTTAGCTATCCAATTTCCCCCAGCAGATTCATATCGGCTGTGTTTTTTAACAATTATTCTGAATGAAGTTTGAAGCAAATCGAGTAAAAATATAGATGCTGAATTCAAAGCATTTTGAAAATGACACACTTCCTGCTGCCAGTTGGTGGCGCTATAACTTTGACTCCTAAAGTCACATATATGCGATCGACATCATACAATGAATAATCTGATGAAGTTTGATTAAAATCAGGAAATGTATGTGGATGGTATTAGACACTTCCTGTTTTCTCAATTCTCGCCATAATTTCAACGCCTCGCCACGAGCAAACCGTTCGAGATATCAAAAATCCCCTGGCAATTTTTCATCCCCAATGTCTTGAGATCATGTTGACCGAGTTTGGTGGTAAACGAGTAAAAAACCTATGACAAGTATATCAAATTCCAGAGCATGCGCTTTTACATAACTCTAAATAGCTGACTTCCTGTTGGGCGGAGCCCATGACATGCAATACGAAAGTTGTTCGGCACGATGAGATCTATATGTGTACTGAGTTTCATATGAATATGTGCAAGTATGTGTGAGCTATACATCAACATTTATGACTGTGTTCCAGGGGCGCCGTAGAGCCCCTGTGCCACGCCCGGTCCCACCTCTGCAGGCTCCTAAAGGCCACAGATTCCAAAGTGTGCGCAAATTTTCAAGAGTTTTTGAGTATGTTAGGGACCCAAAAGCCCCCACAACTTTGACGAAAAAATATGAATAATAAACCCTAAATAGCCAACTTCCTGTTGGGCGGAGCCTATGACATGCAGTACGAAAGTTGTTTGGTTTGATGAGATCTATATGTGTACCGAGTTTCATGTGTCTACGTGCAAGTATGTATGATATATGGCCCTCAGTATTCCAGGGGCGCTGTAGAGCCCCTGTGCCACGCCCGTGTATCAGTCTCTGCCCGGCCCTAATGGCCGCAGGTTCCAATGTGTGTGCCAATTTTCAAGACTTTTTAAGCATGTTAAGGGCCCCAAAAGCCCCCGAACCTTGAAAAAAAATAATAATAATAATAATAATATAACAAATAATCCTAAGGAAAACAATAGGGCTCTCGCCCTCCAGGCTTGAGCCTAATAATAATTATAGGCTGCAAGCAGGATGTCGGGCTCAAGCCATCAGTGCTCAACGCCACCCTGGTGGCATCGGGAA